>NC_088652.1:3595164-3712799 GCF_964019385.1 Sycon ciliatum | reverse complement strand
AGAGAGAGAGGGGGGCAGAGGCAGGAGGCAGGACAGGTGCGAAGGACGAGTAGAAACTGTTCACTTCACAACAACACACAATCAGATACTTACACCGTCACGAAGTGTGGTATCCAAGGTGACACCGTCACTGTCATGTAACAGCATCACCTTGACAACGTTGATCTCGTTATTGGAGACTGCCCAGTGCAGTGGAGTCCGTCGTAGCTGTAGTGTAGAGAAAGAGAGAATGTGATGAGTATTGCTATACAACCATTACACTAACTACTACAACCACACACCGACACAGACCTGGACAACTAGAACAAACGCATCAACACACACATACACACACACACATACACACACACATGCACACATACACGCATGGGCGCACATGCACACACACACACATGCTCGGTCGCACATGCACACACACACACATGCACATGGACAAACATACACATACAGGTACAAACACGCAGATGTACATAAACACGTGGACATACAAACAGAAGGACACACATGCAGAAGCAATGAATTGTTTGTCTTAGAGACACACAGATAGACATGTAGGAACATACAAACTGAGAATTCAGTTGAGACAACCAGACTCTAAACTATCACTAGTTCTTACCGCGCTGCTGTCCTGCACATTGACATCAGCTCCACGTCCGATGAGAATATTTGCTAGTCGATCATTTCCATAAATTGCACAGTGGTGCAGTAGTGTCCGGTTGTTCTGCACACACGCACGCACGCACGCACGCACACACACACACACACACGCACATGCATACACACACACACGCACACGCATACACACACACACACACACACACACACACACACGCATACACACACACACGCATACACACACACGCACATACACACACACACACACACACACACACACACACACAGGCACATACACACGTGCACACAGGCACATACGTGCACACACACACACACACACACACACACACACACACACACACACATGCATACACACACGCACACACACACACGCACACACACGCACACACACACATACACGCACACACACACACACATATACACAAGCACACAAACACACACGCGCACACACACACACACACACACACAGACAGACAGACAGACAGACAGACAGACAGACACACACACACAGGCACAGGCACATGCACACACACACATGCACGCACACACGCACAGACACACATACACACATGTGACAGACACACAGTCAGTTGTACATCCCAATGACGCGAAATCTTGAGGCATGTGGACAGGCGGATACATGGTACAGTGCAGGGATACAGAAACACTGGAGTGAAACGTCAGACAGACAGACAGACAGACCGAGAGACCGAGAGACCGAGAGACAGAGAGACAGAGAGACAGACAGACAGACAGACAGACAGACAGACAGACAGACAGACAGACAGACAGACAGACAGACAGACAGACAGACAGACAGACAGACAGGCAGGCAGGCAGGCAGGCAGACAGACAGACAGACAGACAAGACAACCATGACAAACCTGAACAGTACTGAGTCGTGTAACAATCAAGAACACAACAACTTACGTAAGTTTCGTCTTGCTCATCCACCTCTACACTATGTACACTAAATATGTAGTGTACAATAGTGTAGAGGATTTCATCACGAAGATGCTGACCCTCATGGCAGATCACAAGAATGAGCATTGTCTGTGTGATATACAAAACAGAAAAAAACGATTTGACAATAGACCAATCCCGAAAAGATTGTCTGGGTTCGAAAGGGGGCATGTCAACTGAGAGTACACTGTACAACACATACATGGCACTACCTGATCAGCATGCCGGCACAGGACGTGTTTGATAGTTCGCGTGTGACTGCGAGGGTAAGTACACGGTTTTCTCGTTAGTTGCATGCAAGAGAGACGATGCGACAGAATGCAAAGCCCTTTGTAGTTTTCTCTCTCGCACTGGTAATGGTCTGCTGTTGGAGTGGAAATGCTAAGACATAATCCTTGTTTCGCTCTTCTGTGTAGTGTGAAGAGGTCAACGAACATGTAGAGCTCACTTTGATGAAGTAGGCAAGGCTGTGAGCGCTGTGGCTCAAAGCGATAGGCCCTAAATCTTACGAGATATTTCGAGTGCTATTGTTTGTTGCGAGCGCTTCGTCTTCGATGAGTCCTGCCTCTTTCCTGGCAGCTGCCCTCCTATAGGATCAACCACGAAGTGACTGTACTCATCTGCAGCCGATCAATGTTATATTGCACAAGAAGATATCGTTTTCGCCAAGCCAGTGCCCCGCCAAAGACCATCGCCGTGTCACACCGTCGGAACGAGTTCATGATGAGAAACATCATTCGCGCGAGCGTGATGAAGAACTATTTCGAAAGACAACATAGTCTTTACCCCCGGGGCGACGACTATGTGCACGTCCTGCAAGGGGAGAATGTCACCAGCGACATCAACGAAGACGACGGCAGTATTTCGGAAACCTGGAGTCAGCGGACGTCGTCAAGCTCCTCCGCGACCCGGTACATGTACAGTATAGGTGACATGTCGACACGAGCGTGCGGAAACACAGCATACACTGTAGTAATGTTGCGAGAGTTTGCGGAAGGAGTCCAAGTCGGGAAATCCATCAGCTCCAAAAGCTACCTGCAGGTGGGCGATGAGACTCCAGCTTCAGACTACAACAGTCAGGACTTGTAAATAGTTGAACTTTGTGAAGCAGCAGATCGAGAAGTCAGCTGAAATCGTAGCTGTTGCAGTATGTCGGCGCTATGTAGCTTGCATTGTTAACGGAGAGTCGATCGCCAAGCGAATGTTTCTCTCCTCACCGAGAGCTATCTAGCCTCCAAACTCCGTCAGGGTCTGCCTAAGGTACCGAAGGTCCTTTGACTGGCTGCTGGCAGGACTCCATCAAATCCTCTAGCTTCAGCTCGGCGAGCAAAAGTCTCTCTCTCCTCCGCCATGAGCTGACACACACAAGCTGAATACAAAACGATGCACTTCACACTTGCTGGCTTGCACGCGTGCCCCCTTTCACGAACCCAGACAATCTTTTCGGGATTGGTCTATTACAAAAACGACAGCAACAATACTCTCAGTACAATGCCATCAGGAGTTAGGAAACCTACTGATTGACCTCAGGGGTCAGCGATCCAAACCAGACAAATTGCCATAACTGTATTCCAGCTTGAGAGAAGCTTGCAACAATTGCACATCTTGTAAAGGTATGTCACACCGACGATTCACACTGGTCAACAATCACTTGACAATGGTACAGACAAGGCAACCAGGTGTCACAGAACCCCCCCCCCCCACACACACACACTGTACAGCAACACTCTACTTACTCCCATTGAGTAGCAGCATGTCTTCCATGATGATGATGATTCCCATGTCACTTTACGTGATGCGGAGGACAATTGCGGCTGCTCAGGAGGCACAGCAGCCTCAAGACTTTCCGTTGTGGCATCCCGTCGCCGTACTTCCACAGCAAATCCTTCGACGTCTTGACTGGACATGTCTGTACAGGGACAATGCATACGCGCACAGACGGACAGACAGACAGACAGACAGACAGAGAACAGACAGACTGACATACACACACAGACACACACACACACGTACCCACGCATACACATACACACACACACACACACACACACACAAACAGATGGACAGACAGATACAAACAGACGGACAGGCACACATACAGATGGACAGACAAGGGGACAGAAAATAAGACGTAAGAAAGACAGCAAGTACTCACATACTATGACATACACAATGATCCAAACAAGATTGATCTCACATGTCAATACTTGCATCTACACTGATGCGTACGCACACACATACACACTCATCATGACGTCATACCCAGCACCATATTTAGAGTGGAATAACCTTTGACCCCACGTCCACGGACATGCAGCTACGTCAGCCAATGACTGTGTCAGTAGCTGAAAAACGTGAGGACGATCAATGAACGACATCGCGGGGACATCTTCACAACACACTGCAACACAATGCAATTTACCTGTCTCAGCAAAACCACAGAAACCACCGACAAATGTTACACCTCATTACTACAACTGCCTACGACAACTATCAACGAAAGAATACTGCTCTCCACCTCAAACAACACCAACGCTCGTACCGTTGACAACCAAGAAGAAAACGACAGTTCGAAGAAAGGTCTTCGCACAAAATGAATGGAACAACTTCAACTTCAACTTGACAAGCACGAACAGTTACAACAGCAAACACTTGATATTTGAACAATCTTCATGTCGATCGCAACTAGAAATATCTATAAATCCTCTTGCTCGCCAAGTCTACCTTCGTTACAAAGAACTGAAATGTACTTCGTCTACAAAAGGTCAATCAGTAGGTCCCTGAATGGCCGTCATGGTTCGACACGGGACAAGGGCAAAGATGGAGACCAACGAGACGACAGTACCAACGAAAATATGGGAAGTGAACGAGGAGAAATAGTTGGAGTGCCACCATTTGTAACTTACATTCCTTGTTGGAGAAACGTTGATGACAGTGAAAACGATCTACTTTTCTCTTCTTTCTCACTAAGTGTAGGAAACATACTTCTCTGGTCTATTGAGAGTTCTGAAAATGGTCTATTCAGTTTCTAACTTGCCATGCGGATAAAGTCACCGTTGAACTTCTCCTAGACGAACACGACTACAAGTAGTGAGTCTAAAGGAAAGAGCTGAATTGAAGAAAGTCATCCTTGCCGTTTTGTTGAACGTTGTCTTCAAGTAGCAGTGAAGAGAAAAGAAGAAACTTGACGTGGAAGTCCGGAGGGCCAACACCTGCAAGAAGGTACTCAGCTGCTTGACGGAATGGTGCAGCAAAGGAGTAACTCACTGTTTGAACTTTGGACTTTGATCTACAGGTCATGAACCGCTACTGAACAATCCACAGTTAAAGGGGAAGTTAAGGCAAAAATTAAAATTTCACCAGTTGTAGTCTTCGGGGTGCTGAGTCGAATGGTCGTGGTCCGAGGAAGCTGAGACGCTCCCTTCCTACTTGAATCCCAATCGAACTCGCGCACTTCCACCGAAACTGGGTGACTGCGCCCTACGAGATGGGGATTTGTATGCAAAATGTCACTAAAAGCGCCATTTCGTTCTTATAAAAGCACGGATGACCGCGATTGGCCCATATGTTGTAGTATTTTGGACGCTGAGTCGACTGGTTTTGGTCCGAAAAGGCTGCGATGCAGCGTTCCGCCTTTATTCCCAATCGAACATGGTTGAACAAGCGGTCACGTGCTCCTGCGTACGCCAGTCACCTGGTCACTGTGCCTGCAGGGTACAACTTACTAGCCTGTTTGACCTTTTTTGGGTGCAGTCCTGTCACTCGAGTTGAACTCGAGTTGAACCTTGGTGTGAAAGTTGTCACCTGCTGGCGTGGTGACCAGGTGATTTGGGCACCCAGGAGCACGTGACCACTTGTTCAACCATGTTCGATTGGGAATAAAGGAGGAACGCTGCATCGCAGCCTTTTCGGACCAAAACCAGTCGACTCAGCGTCCAAAAGACTACAACATATGGGCCAATCGCGGTCATCCGTGCTTTTATAAGAACGAAATGGCGCTTTTAGTGACATTTTGCATACAAATCCCCATCTCGTAGGGCGCAGTCACCCAGTTTCGGTGGAAGTGCGCGAGTTCGATTGGGATTCAAGTAGGAAGGGAGCGTCTCAGCTTCCTCGGACCAAGACCATTCGACTCAGCACCCCGAAGACTACAACTGGTGAAATTTTAATTTTTGCCTTAACTTCCCCTTTAAGTTGCTAACTAGACCGATAAGATGTAACACTCAGTGCGAGGACAGGGTCAGGGCTAGGGGGAGTGAAACGAATGATCCAGTCGCTAACGTGAGCCGTTTTTGAAATACATCCATTATGTCAACCAGGTCAGTCAGTGCAGTACCTGGCGCCGTGGCGGATTTCTACCTCTGGAGTAGGCATCGTCACAGTGTGCTATATCAGTGATACTAATGCTGTAGGGGGATTTCAAATAGACCTATAGCGCATGATTGTATTTTTACTTACTGAGTGAGTTGTCCGTTCGGTGAAATCTTCTTCAAACGTTGGCGGTGTAGGCTGACTGGAGTAAGTAGGTCGTTTAGAGAAGGAGAGCGTTGTGCTGAACTTGTTACTCACTGAGAGAACGTTGTGCTGAACTTGTTATTCACTGAGAGAGCGTTGTAGCCACTACAGACTGATTAGTAGTTGAGAGCACGAGTAACAATGACTGGAAAGGATAATGCACGACTAACAAAGGTAGGTAGGCACTTTTCAACAACACTAGAAGACGTTTACAACAAATGAGAAAGGGAGGGAGACGAAAACGGACAACTGGACTGTGTCGTGAGAAATGGAAGACTGAGCTGTGCCGACCGAATAGCGATGTGATCTAATGTTTGAACGAATCGTGCTTTACATGCATGTGGTAAATGGCAAGAGATGCTCACCGTCTGCCAGACCACGGATGGCTATCTACTCATACATTACTCATACTGGTTTAGCTTTGTGGCTGTGTGCCTTGGCGAGAACTCAGGCATCTCGTGTCCGCAGCACTGCGTGTACGTGTGCGCGTGTGTCGTGGTTTGTCACGTGATATGCTGCACAGACAGATTCTGCTCCGCTCGCCTCGATATTTTGCCGCAAAAAGTTGCTGCGAAATCTTCGATATTTTGCCGAGCCTGGCACAAGAATCTCGGTATTTTGCTCCATTTTGCTCCGGAAAAACGTGTATTTTATCCAATTCCCGTACAATAACGTACAACTTTTCATAAAATCGCAGGGTCGGTTTCTCAACACGGATTTCCACGCACGTGTCCCTTAGTTCTTCCAAAATCATGTGGATCCACAGTGAATCCCAGTGATATTTCGGTCACATGATATCTCGTCCTGGGCAGTGTTTGTTTGTTTGTTTGTTTATACGGATTCTCCAGAGGTAAATGGATACCTATCATGGTAGTCTCACCAAACCAATAAAATAATGAAAATAAAATTAACTACCTGCTGAACCAAGGAAATCCAAGTATCAGGCACCCAACATCTCGATATTTTGCTCTGATTTTACCGGCATTTTCCGCTCTTTAAATTCTTCGATATTTTGCCGAAAGAATTGCCGGCAGGATCTGTCTGGGCCTAACGTCTGCACGATGTCATCGCGCTCTGCACAGACCGAGACCATAACAGGTGTTGTTTACATTGGTGACAAGAATCACATTCACACATGTAGACTACACACATCATGGGCGACCTACCCCATTACCACATAACAACACTACCGGTATATACCTGTAACCAATCACGATTCCGACACACTTTTTTTAATTTTTTTTACTAAGTACACTACAACCTACTCGTCAGAATGCTACGCTCTTCTCATCAAACACGGACAAAGAGCTGATGACATCATGTCTTAGGGTACAGTCCCATACAGACCAGGGTGGTGTTGGTGTTGTCAATCTGATTGTCGTAAAATTCTATTTTATAACTGGTTGTTGCCAAACACATGTCACCATAATGACATGACGTCTCTGAGCAACTTGACAATGTAGACATTGTAGTAGCTGCTTGTGTGTGGTCTGGTGTACAACTCAGCAACAGACTGTACATTTGGCTGATCGTGGATAAACAGGGCAGGTCTAATACTATGTACTCTACTATGTGTTGTCATGAAATGGTGTGTTGGAGTGCTGTTGTTGTTGCTGTTGTTGTTGTGGTTGTCGCCGTCGTCGTCGTCGTCGCCGTGGTTGTTGTTGTTGTTGTTGTTGTTGTTGCTACTGTTGTTGCTGTCTTTTCCTCTTGCTGTGATCCCCCAGATAGGCGTTAGCCTTTGGGTAATCCTGAAATAAAGATTATTATCACGTGATATTGTGAATGTGCATGCAGCGTGCAGGTGTGACCAATTGATGTCATTGTTGTGAACCCTTCTGGTTCTCTAAAAGTCAGGAACGAACGACCACAGGGCACGAGGACAACTATTTTACTCTTCAACAGTATATTTCACTTCGATCGACTAATAACAACTAACACTAAAACCAGCAGGTAGTTATAGTGTGAAAATGACAGCGTATAATTATGAGAAAAGCATACACGTACATGTACAACATACAACTACAGCGCACATAGCAAACCGCACATAGCGCATGTAGCGTATACCACGTCGTAATCATCAGTGGTACGGCGGAGTCGAGATACAACTGCATTGAAACGAGCACAATGTCACAAGCGAGAAGGCCTTTCACATTTGAGAACTTGTGGTTTCATAACAGTCATTCCCTGAGTACTTCTATAGCCTTGGCTATTTTGCTTTGTGATATTCTTCTGTCCGTTGCTGTCATTGTGTTTCCTTTCCCCCGTTGCTTCTTTCCTTCCGTATTCGTCTTTGTACCATCGGACCCAGTTACCCTTTTACGTGCCAAGTTAACAAACAAATTTAACAAATGAATAAACAAACATTGTATGTAGAACGGATAAGTCCAGTCCTACACATGGTGCAGTGACGTCATGTCCTGGCTGGTGATCCACCATCAGATTGCAGTGGCCGCTAACTAACGGTGTTAATTCCATGCGTATCTCACTTCATGTACTATAGCTTTTTGCTATCAAACTTATCTGCTCCTGTGTATGTTTAACAGTATAGTACTTTCCGGCTCAGTTTTCTTCTCTTCTTCCTTTGATTAATTAATTGTTATACATGTATGTACAATGTGCCATTGTGTTGAAAATCAACGTGTATTGTGTTTTTGTGCCAATGAAAAGGGCAGTCCTTAATAGACCTAATAAACAAATACACTACAAAACGTTTGTACAGACTTCAGCCTGTACCTTTTACTACAGAGTTTTCCCTTCAATTGTCGTGACGTCATTACACATAACACTACACATAACAACCCAGTGGCATTGAGTTCAGAATGGAAACTTTTACCAATAGAATACACAGTGTTGAGATACAGAGCCGGCTCCTGAAGGGTGGTATGGCCCCAGGTCGGTTACGGGGACACTGATTTGCCAATACCCAATTTCAGTACAATGGGAGTGTGCATCTCTAGCTCTGTGCGGTATCATATCTGGTAGTTCCAGCTACACATTGGGCCTCCAGCTACAGACACAGCCAGCACATTTCCAGCGGATCACGTTAGAAAATCATTTCCTTCTTAGATGACTTGTAGAAAAAGACGTTTTGTCTGAGATTTTCCCAAATGTTCACTATGAGATGAACAGCAGTGTAAAATACAGACTTCACTGTGTGTAAACTATGCTACACATCAACACTGTCTAACTGCATCGTCATACAATCAACCACTACATTGACTAAGAGCGGACACGTGACATTCGTGGACATCATCATTGCTATCATTTACAAGCTACGTAGAACACAGAAACGCAGTGTATGATAATTATGACGTGACGGAGACTGGCTCAATCATAGTCAATGACTCAGATTTAAAAACATTCTAACAGCAGCTTATTATTATTATTATTAGACACAATCTCATAGCATGTGACAAGCATAGCGAATGCAGGGACAGAATCCCCTGAGACAAGGGCGTTGAGCCAGCCACGGCAATAGTAAGCTAGGAAAACAAAGCAAATATGAATTAGAGCAGAAAATGAATGGAAAATTACAAAGAAAAACGATTAACGGAATATGATGCCGGATGACCTTATCACGACAACCCATGACTACAATTATAAACATAGAATCAACAAAAACATCTGCGGCACGCACCTTGTTACAATTCTCAAGTAAATGTGATTTCGGGTGTGGACACCTGAATTTTCTGAAAGACAAGACAATTTTATGACAGAGTCATGAAATTCTGCAACATCCACAGAATGACCTGCGTTTAAAAAAAGTATCACCGCCACTACCCATATGATTCCCCTGCAGAAGAACATGAATACATGTATGCAAGACTTGTTCCATTTTCTGCAAGAAAAGGCTTGCACATCAATGCGTATACTACGGTATTGAATTTGATATGATACACGTACATAGGGGCTCCCGTAAGAAGACCATAGGTCTGTGGGAAACACCCTAGTAAAATAAAATAATAATAATAATAACAGTCATGTAGAGGCGCTACATGTAGGCCATCATTTATTTGGGCATTCCATTGGTGACACAATTATATCCTTTAGCCAAAAAAACAAAAGAAATTATAGCAATAAAAACTGCTTTATGGCAGTTTTCTAAAAAAAGTTATTGTGTTCTAGTCCATGGACCCCGTCTAAAAAGTAAGAAATTAATGAAATGTGATAGCCGAAAATTAAAATTTCACACCAAACCTCATAATAATTTCACACAGAATGCGAGACGACCTTTTCCCCTCGTGGTCCTCTTTCATATGCATGTATATGTACTTGTACAAGTACAAGTGTCGGAATAAACAAGTGTTGAAAGTGTCGTGATTATTGTGAGGTTTTGTGTGAAATTTTAATTTTCGGCTATCACATTTCGTTAATAATTTCTTACTTTTTAGACGGGGTCCATGGACTAGAACACAATAACTTTTTTTAGAAAACTGCCATAAAGCAGTTTTTATTGCTATAATGACATTTGTATTGTTGAGACGAAGATGGAATTCTTTTTGGAGATGGACGTCCCGGCAATGGACATGGCCTCCGACTTCTGCCGTGTGGTGCTTGCAGGATCATTTGTTCAGTCATTTTGGCAGCCTGACCGTCGGTAAGCTTGTGGATAGGATTCAGTTGTGCTCGATGTGGTACTGTGATCACAAACAATTATTTGAAATAACACAAATTCAACTCAGCATCGTGCGTTTTCAGATCCTCGCAAAGTCACTGCCGGGTCTTCCTGTGCCAAGCGAAACTCTTGCCAGGCTCATCTGTCCTCTGCGCAGCTGCCTTCACGTTTGCTTGAACAACAAACACAACAATTCAGGAATGTTTTGCAATGAAAAATACAGCTATCTGGAGCTGAAAAAAAGAAGAAAAATTGTCCTCAGAATTACACACCAGGGAGTCGTCAAATACTTGCAGTACTTGCAGTACTGTATTTGACAACTTCCTAATACACAATGTCATGTAAACACGAAGAAACTCTTTGTGGTAGCACTCTAAATTTTTCAACTGGAATTATCATGATTATGATTCTGCTGTGGTCGCCATGTCTGTTGCTATGACGATGCCGTGCCGGCACTTTTTTCTGTCTCCGTCTTTCAGTACTGTATACTCTCTGATGGCCTATTGCAGACGTTTTGTTAGGGTGTAGGAGAAATATCTTCATTTTTCCTCTTTTGATAATGATAGCACATCAATACACATTGTGGTCATAATGTGTTGGTATTTGGGGTAGGTTCAACAGCAGCCCAATGGTCTGCTCTGTGGGTCATGTGATAAATTTGCTATCGCATGGTTGCTGCGGGCCTTATGGCATATTATTGCCCCTCGAGGTTAGCCCTCGGGCCTACGGCCCTCTGGCTAACCTCTCGAGGCAATAATATGCCATAAGGCCCGCAGCAACCATGCGATAACATATACTAAGTATACTTATCAAGTTCGCGACCAGTAAATTGCTGGATCGAGGTCGCAAGACACCAGACGCGAAATATTAAAGGAGCCTAAGCTGACTTTTGGCGGACGCTCTCACGAAGGCCAACTACTTTTTTTTACTTTACTCTCGAAGGCAGTTGCTATGGAAGCATCACTTTTGGACTCCAACTTGTACAACAGTAAACCAGGACCTGGTCCTGGTGTAGCAGCATATCAATATTATGTGAGGCCAGAGACCACAGCAGCTGTGTCAGGCAGTGAACTTTGTTTTCCTCCCTGTTCTTTCTTGGCTGAGCTTTGTTTTCCTCCCCGTTCCTTTCTTTCCACTGTTTTCTTGTTTTCTTTTGTACTTTTACCATGCCTGGTTATCGCCCTCATCTCTGGGGTTGCTCCCCACATTAGCAATGCGTGCACATGCTACGAGATTGAGTTTAGTAATAATAATAATAATAATAATAATAATAATAATAATAATAATAATAAGTCATTCACCCCGATCGTCCTGTCTTCCGCTGGTGCCCTGGCGAAGGAGGCCACCCGGTTCCTGAAGCTGCTCGGAACGAAGCTCTCCACCAAGCTCTCGCAGCCTTATCCCCTCGTGATGGGAAAGCTGCGGACGGACCTGGCTTTCAGCCTTGTCCGCGACTCCGTCCTGATGGTTCGTGGGAGTCGCCGTGCATTCCGTGCACCTGGTCTGGCGGCGGATGTGGATGCTGTTTCTGTGGAGGCCCGCATTCCCGCCACTACGTGACGCTAAGTCCTCCTGGGGTTTGCCGCTCTCCGGTCCTCTTTCATCCCGTTCTCCCCTCTTTTTTGGGGATTCTTTGTACTTCGTCTTTCTTGTTTTTCTTGTTCCTTTGTTTTTTGTAGGACAGATTTTTGGTGTACTGATTTCGGTCGTTGTTGTGTCTGACTCTATTCCCAATATCTAATTCTGTGGTTGGTTTTCCAACTCATTGGGTTTTGTAGTTTCCATCATGAGTTTGATTCCATCGTGAGTTTGATTCCATCGTGAGTTTTGATTCTATTTGCTATTTTTCGTTCCATTTTTGAGCTCATATTTTATTTTCCTGATTTCTTCTCCAGTGTATGTTGTATTGCATTTTAATACATTGTGTTAATTTTTGCCCGTAAAAGAGGCTTGCACTTAAAAAAAAAAAAAATAATAATAATAATAATAATAATAATTAGGAGTATAATCGATGCAGACATGGCCAGACAACAACGAGTTCATGGAATTTTTAAGGATTTTTATGTTATTCAAAATCGATTTTCGTGTTCCGCTCATCAGTGAATAGTATCGGAACTGAGGGTACTGTGTACAACAATAGAACATTTTATAACAGCATAATTAATTAAAAGTGTGAACAACAAAGGAAGTGCTACAGCATTACATAATAGGTGTCAAACATAGTGCTAACGTACATAACTGAGTGCAGCCACAAAGCAAGAGGTGATACAGTGCAACATGACACAACATTTACATCTGATAACCAGCTAATTATGCTGTTATAAAATGTTCTATTGTTGTACACAGTACCCTCAGTTCCGATACTATTCACTGATGAGCGGAACACGAAAATCGATTTTGAATAACATAAAAATCCTTAAAAATTCCATGAACTCGTTGTTGTCTGGCCATGTCTGCATCGATTATACTCCTAATTGCACTAATAAAATTGCTTTCTCCACGCCGACTCTTTAAATAATAATAATAATAACCCAAGCACCAGCTCAAAACAAAAAGGGAAATGAAGAAAGGTCTGGCTGCAAGTACTGTGGTCGAATGCATGCCAATGGAAAGCAGTCCTGCCCAGCAGCACGTGTCCGTTGCAACAGCTGCAGGAAAGTTGGGCCTAACAAAGCCAATGCAGTAGATGCGGAGGAAGACAGTGACACTGCACAAGTGGTGTATGATTCCATTTTCGCGTGCAGCGATAAGACAGCTAGCCAGAGCCCAGAGGCCAGTTCACCATGACACTGATGGTGAATGGCAAGGCATGTGAGGGATTGATTGACACCGGAGCAACACGCACCATTCTCACGGATGATGTGCAGCCTACCCGCTCAAGTGACCGCATACTTCGAGCATACAACGGTGGCGAAGTGAAGACTCTTGGCATGGCGGACGTCGATAATGCTGTAGGAGACAACACCATTCTCTGTGAATGTTTCGTTGTACCGGCTGGCAAGCGTTCAGTATTGTTTGGAAAAGATGTCATCTCACAATTGGAACTGCTGGTGAATGCACACATGGCGGATACAGCACGTCTTGTTGAAACTGCTCCAGTTACTATCACTGTGGACAAGAGCGCTAGACCAGTAGCCCAGCCAGCTCGTCGCCCTCAATTTAGCGCCAAAGCCGACACAGAGAAGGAGTTGGCACGTCTGGCTAAGGCTGACATCATCGAGCCCGTGAAGGAGGCATCGCCTTGGGTCTCGCCCGTTGTGCCTGTCCGTAAGTCTAACAGTACACTCCGGTTATGTGTGGATTATAGACAGCTGAATAAGTCCATCATTAGAGAACGCCAATCTCTCCCGACGGTGGACGAAATAACCAGCGAGTTAGCAGGAGCACAAGTATTCTCAGTGCTGGATGCCGAATCGGGATTCCACCAGCTGTTACTGGAGGAAGAATCACGATCATTTACAACATTTTCCGCACACTGTGGATCGTATCGATTCAAGAGACTGCCGTTTGGTATTTCATGCGCCCCGAAATCTTTCAGCAAGTGATGTCAGATATTCTAGTTGGCCTGCCGGTGTGTTGTTGTCTACATAGATGACATAATATTGATTTTCGGAAGGAATCAAGTTGAGCATGATGCTTGCATCATGCTCGTACCGACAGCAATCGGCTCCGATGCCTCACCCTCTGGTCTGGGAGCTATTCTGTGGCAGCAGAGCAAGTCTGGACAATGGCTGCCGATTACATGCGCCAGGCGCATGCTCACGGACAAGGAGTCACGATATTCGCAGACGGAGCGTGAGATGCTCGGCATAGTGTTTGCACTGATCCGTTTTCGCCAGTATGTTCTGGGTCGTCATGTACAAGTATACACTGATCATAAACCTCTCATACGGATTGTGCAGAAGGCACTTGACGATGTGCCGCCTCGATTGCAGCGCTGGTTAGTCGCGCTCAGGCCGTATGATTACTCCCTCAAGCATGTTCCAGTGAAGGAGCTCTTCTGTACTGATGCACTTTTCAGAGCCCCGGCAGCGTCTACAGTACTCATGCTTCTCCAGCTGAATCGCGTTCCCTCCATGAGTACGTTGGCCTAGTTCTGGCAGCCGCTCCAGTAGGCATTGCAGACATTAGTTGCGCTGCACAAGATGGTCCAGTAGTAAGCAAAGTGATTCAACGCACACTGTATGGTTCGTGGCGTGACATTTTGCCACCGGAACACCCCTACTATCTCGTCCGTGATCAGCTGACATCTTAATGTTCGGTGGCAGGTTCGTTATTCCTGAAGGTTTACGAACAGCGATCATGACCCTAGCACACGAAAGACATCCTGGACAAAAGGCCTTCCAAGACACCCTGCACCAGAGAGTCTGGTGGCCAGCAATGACTAAAGATGAAAGCACATACAAGTACGTGGAACGCTGCTCTGAATGCTGGAGGAGACGTACCAATAGTCCGCAAGAGCTTCAACCAACTGAGGTAGTTGGCGTCAGGAGAAAGTTGGCAGTAGACATTGCATCCATTGAGGGGCACTCGATTCTCTCCATAGTCCATTATGGCTCCAGGTACCCTATTCTGAAGACATGGCGCTCGACAACCTCAGCTTCCGTCATCAATGAACTTGATGAGGTATTCTCCGCATTTGGTCTTCCCGAGACTTTAGTTTCGGACAACGGCCCTCAGTTTGTCTCTGGTGAGATGTCCTCATTTCTCAGCCGTCTTACAATTGCACATGTACGATCTAGCCCAAGACATGCCCGCGTCTGCATTGAGTGTTATGGGAGAGACTCTCTGGTCTTAATCCACATCTTAACCAACTGTTGTTTGACATTCGATGTTCGAGGCATAGAATGCTCGGTACATCACCAAGTGAAGCTTTGTTCTCTCGACCACTGCGTACAAGAGTCCCGGCACAACTCCACCCCACCGTTGTGAATCCCCAGCACCAGCTGAAAGCAAAAGCTGAAATGTCTGCACAACACGACTCCCGACGTAGCGTGAGAATGCTTTCTGAGCTTCGGCCCGGCACAAAAGTCACTATGCAGGACGGGTACTGCGACAAGTCTCAGTCATGGACCGTGGTGAACCAGTTCGGCCGTCAGGTAGGAGTGACCGATGTCTCTCGTTTCCTACTAAGGAATAGGCAGCATGTACGAGAGTTAGTTTCACCGCACCGCCCGGACGATTCTCCACCCATGCTGTCAGCAAACCCGTCTTTCAGCCGTCATGAGGTGGATCTTCAGCGAGCGCCAGCACAGGCGGCTCCTCGGATCGGTCAGCCTTCAGTGCCAGAACCACATAGAACCGGAAATGGACAGTCTGCTCGGATTGGTCAGTCTACAGCGCCAGCGTTTCGGCCTGTCTACTGTCTGTAGATCTGCCTCCGAGCTCGCCATGCCACAACATGCCACTCTCTCAACTTCCATCTGCACGTGACAACCAGCCTGCTCCGAAGGAACACACTCCAGCCGCCTCCGGCAAGCGCTCATTCGTCGATGGTGCAGTCACTCGCTCGGGCTGACATATCAAATTTACTGAGAAGGCACGGCTCTACGTAACGCAGACAGTTTATCCTAAAAGATTATTGCAACAATGTATTATACTCACTCTGGTGGTTCAACTTGACAACTTTTTTGTATGGTTTGAAGTTGAGTTCCAAACTTCCTCAATTAGGTGCTTTGAAATTGGGGTTATCCATTTCAAAAGACATATTGTGTTCTTTTTTCTAAATTCCTTCTGTTTCTTTCCCCGGCACCGGCTTTTTCGTTTGGGGGAAGGAGTGATGTAGTGATAGCGACTGCGTTGTTCTTACACCACCTAGCTGTCGTATGTTGCATTCTACACATCACTGCATGTGTCGTACTCACACCTTCATGATGTGCTGCATTCACAGTGCTGTATGTGATAGTCTCTTGTCAGTACAGTAATCATTACATTCTGGTCAGCTCACTACAATAAGCACGAGCTGAAAGTCTCAGCTATGAAGGACCGTTGGCGGATGTTCATGTATGTCGATGACGATACTGGCAAGACCATTGGACAACCTTCCCCTCCTTATGCTATTTCGATAACTTAGAACCTTCCAAGGTGGAAGGCTGTTGGAGTGCGCATCCAAGATGTGCTAGAGCTGTTAGCCAGTTAAATGTAGAACGTCAGTACCGTTGATCAGTGTCGTGCAATGTTATCACATGAGCTGATTATTTTAGTATCTAGTGGTGTTACTGGACAGTATAGCGTAACTTGTTGTTCCTTGGTCCTTTTTCTTTTGTATAAATTAAAAATCCTTGGCTCTCCATCCGAGTCCATTGGTAAAAATATCAATAATTAAAAAATAAAAATATCAATTATTATTTCAGGTCACATGCGATCGAGTCCACCAACTAACCCAGATTTTGAACGGTCAGACGTGCACAATCTCCTTGTCAGTTTTGTGCTAGATTTTGCACGTCTGACTGTTCAAAATCTGGTTTAGTTGGTGGACTCGGTCACATAATTTTTGCCCATAATTAATTCCATGTTACAACTTTTTTCCTTGGCTCATCATCTGAGTTCTATATTTGAGGATGAAATTAAAAGAAGGGAAAAGTCTGGAGAAATTGATGAAGATGGTTCACTTACTTGATTATAACTTGAAATGCCAAATGCCGTATGTTTGCACTCAGTAACAATATTAATGTCATTGAAAAAACAAAAGGGTGTTGATCAAGCTCCGCCACCCTTGCGACGGCACATTCTATCAAGTTCAAAATGCTTAAAATATTCATCATTCGAGAGAAGAAGAATAGAATAACGTATAGTTTGCATAGACAGGAGCAGCGCTGACGTATGTCAACAAGACAAGCCAGGCCAGAGGAGTGGGTAGGGGGGGGGGGGGGGGGGGGGAGGGAGCGGAAAGCGAAATAATTATTTGGAAATGATTCTGTTGCGTCAGCTTTTGTTGGCCGGGTTCGTTCTGTTGAGGATTGCTGGTACCAGCTGAGCGGGCTCAACATGCACTGTGAGCGGGCTCAACATGCGCTGTGAGCGGGGTCAACATGCGCTGTGAGCGGGGTCAACATACACTCTTAGCGGGCTCAACATACACTCTTAGCGGGCTCAACATGCGCTTTGAGCGGGCTCAACATGCCGTGGCTGGCTCAACGCCCTTGTCTCCGGGGATTCTGTCCCTGTATTACCATGCTTGTCACATGCTATGAGATTGTGTCTAGTAATAACATACGTTCTGCTCAATAGCGCACTGACTTATTATATAAAATTTAATGGTACAACTTACATAGAAAACATATCTCAACCGAAGCACTGCAGTTCCAGGGCAGCCAGAACACATTGGTTTCCTTACTTGTACATGTAGCTTTGGTCTTGTACACAGATACGCAAGCACGTATGTACGTACACACTGGCACAAGTCATATGGATCTGTGCAAGATCACACACACACACACACACACACACACACACACACACACACACACACACACACACACACACACACACACACACACACACACACACACCCGGGGGAAGTAGCGGAGAAGCACACTGGTGCAAGCTGCACGACCCTTATCTCAAAGCTGCTGTGTGCGGTTGGTGAAGAAGGATCCATTACTTTCCTGTGTGTGGCATTCCGCAAATATTGTAAGCACGTAGCCTGTGTCCTTTGGCATGAAATGACCGTGATTCTATTTACAGTGCTCCTGGAACAGTCAATGCCCTTGCAGGAGGTCCTCAAGGTGCGGACGGTGAAAAACTGCAAGCTTGAGAAATCAGCCGAGAGCAGGCCAGCTATCGGAGGACGGTGTCGACCCGAGCGCATATACTGTGCTGGCGTGTCGGTGGAACGCCATGCCATTTCAGCACGTCTTGAAGACTGATCCGGATTCTTTGCAAGCCTCTCAGCGCTTCTGCTTACTTCGACGTAACTGGCACTTGCGGGTAGAAAAGTTTTAACTTGAGCATGCCTGCGGTGCTATTGGTGTAACGTATTGGTGGCACGCCATGCTATTTCCGCATGCGTCGAAGACAAACTTCTGACTGTATGGTCAGCCAGGGGCGTCGAAAGGGAATTCAGGGTGGTATGGTCAGCCACCTGGGGTACAGTTTATTGGTGGGAGGGGTGGCTCTGCTGCAAATTTTCAAAATCTAGAGTCCAAATCCGTGTTTTTTATTTATTCTTGGGGTGCCTGGGTGCAAAAGTGGTACGGTCAATACCGTAGTGACCGCAGCGTGTCCGACGCCCCTGCCAGCGTTCCTGTACGGTTACAGCGTGGTTTGGTCGCTACGGTTACCGCATGGCTTGGTCGCTACAGTTACAGCATGTCTTGGTCGATACGGTTACAGCATGGCTTGGTCGCTACGGCTACAGCATGGCTTGGTTGCTACGGTTACAGCATGGATTGGTTTCTACGGCTACAGCATGGCTTGGTCGCTGGTATGTAGAGGTATAGCAAGTGCCCGGCCGCCTTCTCGGACATACTCCACATCTGCAGTGCAATGGTGTTGAAATAGCACGTAAACACAGAGGCGCACACACAGACGTGAGCACATACATGTATGCACGCACCCACACGCACACACACACACACACATACAGAAACACACAAAACACACATGTCCCGTGACACACACACACACACACACACACACACACACGGAAGAAAAAACCATAAGTATTTGCCCCTGCCTGCAGCATACATACAAGGAAGGTCACTGGGGCAAGATTCGTTCTGCATGACGTTTGTAGGCGCTTGCTGCATGCACAGTTGCTGCATAGAAGGTAGTTTACTGCACCGTTTTCGACCGGCGATGTTACGGTTCTCCTTTTAGTTGTCCACTGAACCATTGACTAAGTTACTACAGAATACTACAGCGCTGCTCACTGGCTGCGTTCGATTATGCACTTGGATCGATTCATGAATCCATTACATGCATTCAAGTCGTTCGATTTTCATGTCATAAGCCCTGGAATCGATTCGGAATCCATTCACCCTATTCACATGGGGTGATGTGAATAGCGCGAATCGATTCATGAATCGATGGGTGAATCGATTCACGCGCATAATCGAACGCACTCACTGAAATCCAGTCGGGGCACTCAAGTTTTCACCTTGCACCATTCCGCAGCCCAGTGCTGCGCAGGTCTAGGGCTGCGTAACGCCCGGCGGGTACTCGAGTGACGCGACCGGATTTCATTGAACAGCGCTGTAGATGTCATGCCCCTTGTCGTAGAGCAAGGCAAGGTATGACAAAAAGGTGAAGAACACCTGGTACTCTTACACATACTCACACTGAAGTGTATGACCGAACGTTGGAGAACTTTTTCCCCGAATTGAATTTTTGAAAAGCAGTGATTGAGTGCGAGCCAGTGTTGCTCACAATCCACTTATTATTTTAAGAAGCTGTGTGACGGGTCTTACAGGATTCCACACACCAAAGCTGTTGGCAGTACGAGTGAATGGCTGTGCCGCAGTGAGTGAAATCCGATCTTGCTGATTACGCAGTGCACTGTTGCTGACAGTGCAAAGAGTAACCAGATCCACGGAGCTATTTCACTACTCGTAGTCATATTTCACTTCAATCATGACGGAGCTATTTAGTCATATGTCACTTCAATCATGATGGAGCTATTTAGTCATATTTCACTTATCATGACCATAATTAGCACTCTAGAATTACTCACCTCGACTGGAGGATAGTCGTCTTTGAACTTGTGTCTTGCATCGCGTACACTTCTTCACAAGCACGCAGCATTCTGTCAACACAAGCAGAAACACAGACAAATTGAACCGCTTCTAGAGAATTTAAGGATGCTGGCAGGAGATTCCCCCAGTCGGAAGACTCTAGAATCAACCCGTGAGCCTATTGCCATGACAATATTCCTACTACTCCCGTGCTTTACGTGTGTTCGTATGCACCCTGAATAAGTCTACCAGAGGTAGCGCAGCTGCAATGTGTCAGGCAGGTCTAAACAAGTTCCCACACAGATCATGGTGTCTGTGTCAGTAACAATGCAGCAGTGATTACCGTAAACTAAACGCTAACAGACTAGACGCACTCTCAACCCTCACCCCCAACCCCTCCCCTACCCACCCCCATTTAACATGGGCACTCTCACCATGACCACCACCCACATCGACACAATGGAGGCACTCTCTAACCCCTTACCCCGCCCCGCCATTACCACCCCCCCCCCCCACACACACACACACCCGCCAACAGAAAGATGCACCATCACAAGGGATGATATTTCCAGTCAAACGACCCTGGATAAGGAGACCACCTGGCAACAGAGGCCATATTTTGAAGGTACGTTGAGTGGCCGGCTTAGACAGGTTTCACTGTGCTAGAAATTGTAGTTCATATCCTAGAACTGACCAGTGCAAGCTTGAATGTGACCACACGGTTCAAACATCACGGTGGCTAGGCTCTCACACAGGACACATTCCTCTGGCAGGTCGGCATCGCCAGCAGCATCACCTGCACCATCTCCGCTCTGCGTGCCATCGGTGTTTCCCGATGTTGCGCGTGCTGTGCCCGTGGAGTGTGGCCGCTCGTCCGGCACGTTCACCTCCATGCTCACTGTACGCAGCACTGCAGGCGTCACCAGTATTGGGATGCTGTACGGCGAGGCAGCGGTGTGATTGGACGCAGCGGATTCCTGCGCCGCAAAGACGCTGTGCTCATACTCAGCTGCTCGGGTTTCTGCCGCTGCTGCGGCTGCTCTGTATAGGGTAACGTACGCAGACACGTGCACACACAAGAACACCCCCTCCCCACACACACACAATCACACACACACATACACACACGCACACACATATGGATCCACATACACAAACACGCACACAAACATACACACGCACACGCACACGCCCATACACCCAAACACACACACACATACGCACGTACGTACGTACGTACACACACACACACACACACACACACACACACACATGTACACACGCCCATACACCCAAACACACACATAGACACACGTACACACACACATACGCATACACACACACACACATACACAAACACACAAAACACCCCCAAACACACACGTACGCATGTACACAAACACACAAAACACACACAGGCGTTGTTATCCACAAGGTTGACAGTACGTGAACGCTGACACGAGTACACCTCGTGACTAGAACTCAGAGAGACGCAGTGTACGAATCACGCGGAAGATGCATGAAAATAGTGCACCGTATTACCGTATTACCGTATTGTATTTGCAGATTGGGAGAATACTGTAAAACCCGAAAGTCTAACGTGTCACAAAGTCAAACGTTTTAACGACCAATTGTATTTCGTTATTTGAAGAAACGTTATCGCGAACCCGGTTTCGAGATGTCTGTGTAAAGATGCGCATACATCGATGCATGTTCTGAAAGGTGGCCAGGTAGCCAGGTAGTCAGGGAGCAAGGTGGCCAACTAGCCAGGTAGCCAGGTGGCCAGGTGGCCAGGTGGCCAGGTAACCAGCGTTAAACTTTCTGCATGTTATCATCCTAAAATTACAAAAACCTTTAAAAACCTTTTGGTCGTTAAACTCTCCGGCTTTACAGTAGCTGGATGCATCTAACACAAGTCATTCAGCGCTTTCAAAACGGCTAAAAGCACTCTAGTTGGAACAGCAGGCTTTACAAATCTATGCAGAACAAGGTATTGGACTCGGATGGAGATGTAGTTCCTCCGTCCTTCTTCTATTCTATGAACGAGGTTTAAATTCTGAGACAGGAAAGCTTCATGATACCCAAAGAAGCAAAAAGGAAAAACCAAAATTCTAGACGCACCTTTCCTTGGGCGAATATGCCCGGATTATCTCAGCCATGGCTGGGTCGCTGCACAACTCCAGCGGTGTCTTGAAGTCGTGATTGTAGTAGTCTAAATCCGCACCGCGCTCAGCAAGAAAACAGGCAATGGCCGTCATCGTGTTCTTGGTGGGCGTCTCGAACGACAGGAGCATTTCAACCTGTGCAATACAAGGACAAAGCAAGAGTGACGAGATGCAAGGAGAACTGTAAATGGACAAGGTAGCCAAGCCGGTGGACACAGTTCGTATATTTCAGGAAACTCTTGACTTTCCTGCCACCTCACCAAACACGCACACCAGTACTGATACTCTGCCATTATCATATAAGACCATTGCGCAATGACGTCATTTGTACCGCCAACAACCCATACAGCCACCTGGGCGTGGTATTCTGGGGTGTTGAACAGTGCATTGCTGATCCCAGCGTACTCACATAACGCTCCACACAGCCACCTGGGTATGGTCGTCTGGGTGTGTTGAACAGTGCATTGCTGATCCCAGCGTACTCACATAACACCCCACACAGCCACCTGGGCATGGTCGTCTGGGGTGTTGAACAGTGCATTGCTGATCCCAGCGTACTCACATAACACTCCACACAGCCACCTGGGCATGGTTGTCTGGGGTGTTGAACAGTGCATTGCTGATCCCAGCGTACTCACATGCATTATTCGTACCTTCCATATTTGGCATTGCACAATGGGCTGATTGATAAAAGAGAAGGAAGTAGGTCAACTGACAACCGCTGTATGCAGTTGCTGTTCACTTTCCTCACTGCGTTGTTACCTAAAAAGAGTTGATTGATACTGTACAATTGACGTTTTGGGCCGGACACCCATCATCGGAACCACTGACTGGCCAGAAACGTACATTCTGCAGCGCCAATACACTAATTTTCAGGTAACAGCGCAGTGAGTGGAGTGAATAGCAACTGAACAGAGCAGTTGGTAGTAGACAATCTCCCTGCTCTTTCATGATACAGTAAAACCTGTAACTAAAGACCACCGTGACTAGCGACCAGCCTGGTACAGTACACCCTGTAACTAAAGACCA
Source organism: Sycon ciliatum (assembly GCF_964019385.1). NCBI lineage: Eukaryota > Metazoa > Porifera > Calcarea > Leucosolenida > Sycettidae > Sycon > Sycon ciliatum. Next base: position 3,689,199 of record NC_088652.1, on the reverse strand, counting down.
CCGTGACTAGCGACCAGCCTGGTACTACAGACCACGGTGACTAGCGACCAGCCTGGTACTACAGACCACTTTGCCAGGCACGGACGGTCTCACATTCATATGTGGTTGTGCGGTGCAAACCTCTCACTAAAGACCACCTGCCACTAAAGACAGCTTTCTCTGGCCTCAAGGGGTGGTCGTTAGTCACAGGTTTTACTGTATATCCATCAACTTCTTAGTTATGACATTGATGCTTGCACTAATAGCCATTGACAGAAACATACAGACACATGTTAATCTCCACTCTGTTCTAGAATACTGCACGTCCTCAATAAGGGCATGTTCGTTTGGTAGGATCGGGATCCCGATCCACCAGATCCACTGGATTCGCACCCTTTCGATTGGTCGAATCCGGATCCGGATCCTTCGGATTTGGATCCGGTCAACCCAGCTCGGGGAGCAGGGTTGACCGGATCCAACGGATCCAAATGTGACCTTTGTGCGTATATGGCGGGTAAAACTCGTTTTTGTACACATTGTGGTACGCACACGTGGATCGAGATAGAGCTTGCTGACTTTTTGTACAACTGGCGCTGTGAGTATGACTTTTTTTATTATTTCGTCAACATGGCAACAGTCAAGGCTCAAAAAAGTGTCCAGTTAACTCTGAAGGATCCGACGGATCTGAGATCTGGATCCCGATCCCGATCCTTACCAATCGAACATGCCCTAAGAAGCCCCTCTCGAATTAAAACCCCTATTGAATAATAGCAACCCCCCCCCCCCCCCACCCCCGGGCAGGATCCATTTAAAATAATACAAGCCCCTTTTGAACAGAAGCGCGGACTACTTTTGGTGAAGCCTCCTCAAAACTGCCATGGGAAAAAATAGAAGCCACCGGTTTGACCAAGTGAGTACACAGTGTCTGCTCCAGATCAGGGTCAGCCGGGTCAGCCACCCGGTTGGAGGGTTCTTGGACCCGTTTGGAAAAAGAACACCGGGTCACCTGTGACCCTGTTGGGAATACACACCAGGGAGTCATATTATGTACACCAGGGAGTCATATTATGCACACCAGGGAGTCATATTATGCACACCAGGGAGTACTATTATGTACAGCAGGGAGTACTATTATGTACAGCTACCTGATGCGCACATATATGCAGTAGCCATACTTGAACCGACCAGGCTCTGACCCGGTTGGAAGAGTTGTGCCAGGTACACGTGTACCCGGTTGGTTTGAAATCCTAGAGCAGACACTGGTACAGTATTTATGTTTCCTGTCACGTACCATATCAATGGATGGGGAAATGCCCGTCGCCTGGTCGCAAGCTAGCGACCGTCGGTCTCGCCCGACGACCGCCACGTCACAGTCTATGCCGTCGTCGCTGACCCGGTAGCAGAGGGTGTGCAGGGCCGTGTTGCCGCACGCATCCTCGGCGTTCAAGTCGGCGTTGCTGCGCACCAGCAGCTCCACGCACGCCTTGTCTCCGTGCAGTGCGGCGAGCATCAACGGCGTATCGAGTTTCGGCCCGCGGACGTTCACATCAATTTCCTCCTACGGGGTAAGGAAACGAAAATCGACCGGTAAGTCTGTATCAAAGCACTACAACTCAAAGAAGCAACATATCATGTTAGATGCATATCAAGTATAAATCCCTGATGATCGGCCAGGCCCGGAAAATTGGTGGAATATAAATTGAATCGCAGTAGAGAGACAATTATCGGAGTTGAGGAGTGGAACTGGTGGAATTTATGCAGAGCTCACTGACTTGCCAGTTTGAGCACTCTGGCAAGGTACGTTCGGGCCTGGTTTAAATCTGGCTTTGGAAAATGTATTATTCACTGCTATCAGGTTCGGGCTCATTTCATCTGTGCTGCGCTGATGAGTCCACACAGGACGAAACAGTTCTGTCCGCAGATTGAGGAGCGGGATTTCATGAAAGTGAAAGCGGCTGTGTGGGCGTAAGACAGCAAGAAGATTGTGAAGTCAATGGCCAATGAGAAACAAAGTTCAAAGCCAATGCCTCGTACTAGGGACAGCAGCAGACTTTCCACACAATGCGCAATATGCGCTGGATATGCTACTTTCACCAGCACAGTTTTGTCGGCACCTTCAGTGCAAGTGAGGATATCAGAAGTCAAGATCTAACGACAAATAACTACTTTCGGATCCGCTCTGCCCATAGTGTATGGTGGGTAGGCTGCTTTCCCAGTCATATGCTTGTCAGCATCCTCATTTGCTGGATAAAACCTGTCTTCACAACTCTAGGTGTTCTCAAAATTCAACCCTAGACATGAACATTTTGTGCCAAAGCTTTTCTACACGAGACTGCTGGAGTGGCTGTTGGGCGATGATGTGGCAAAGGAATTGCCCAATCCTCATGCAAGAAGGCACATTTTCCTGTTTATCGTTCAACTTTACATAAAGACAAAACCAAAACAACAGCAACAAATTCAGCCGTCGCCTTGCGCCATCCAATCGACATACCCGATTCAACAGCAGACTGGCTGTGCAGTAGTTGCCATGGAGAACGGCATGGTGCAATGGCCGAAATCCATCGTCACCGGCAACGTTGGCAAGCTGTGGAGACCGATCCAGCAGTAGTTCCAGGATTCTGCCGACACATTCACACACACGCACGCACGTGCACACGTGCACACACGCACGCACACACACACACGCACACACACACGACAGCAGATAAAAGTAAAAGGTTGCACATCCACGTTACCACCCACCAGCTATACAGTGAAAAATTCAGCAAATGAAGTATTATAAACGTTCGTCAGAAAGGTATTCTTGTTTTCGTTGGCGGTATCCCAGCGGGATACGGACAAACGTATATCAGCTGCACAGACACGTCTGGACAAGTACAGACATGTTCAGACAAGCACAGACATGTGCACACTCTACCCAGGAAGAGGCAATTGCAGTAACAGTCTCAAGATTTTTGCATACGATGAAAAAGCGGAAAACACGAAGATAGCATTTTAGACTGGAGTTTCACATCTGTCCTGGAAATGTCCCGGATTCCTCCACTACTGGCCCCTTTTTCCACTTCCGCCCCAGCTTCAGTGGTCTTATACTTGTAACTGTATGCCGCTAGTGTGTTGCTGCCGACTTACTCAGTAGAGCCTGCAGCTGCTGCACACTCCGTAGCATTCATGCCACTCTGTGTGCAGACAGTCATGTCCGCTCCGGCAGCCAGGAGGCAGTCAGCGACATGCATTCTGTCGTTTTGGCAAGCACAGTGGAGTGGTGTGCTGCCACTGCAATCCTGAGCGAGAGAGAGAGAGAGAGAGAGAGTAAGTTACATTTATAAAGACAGGTAAGTCTAACAAATGAGGACTGAGACCTCTACAACAGGGTTTTTACGCCTGAAAGCAGGTGCATGATTTAACAAGCAGGTTGTCAGTCTAGATTTTATGCGCAGATGGAGAAAAAGCGCAGAATTTTTGTAATGAGATGAAAAGCAGAAATAATAAGAAATAATAAGAAAAGATGAAATGAAAGCCTGCTCACAACCCCGCCCAGCCTTGCGAACTGGGTATGGTGGATTAAGAACCCGGTTCAACGCTCGAGCAAGCGCTCTCCACTCAAGGTGTTCACAGCAACTGATAGGAACTCATATGGGGAAATAATAGAAAAGAAATAATAAGATAAAGAGAATAAATTTCAACGCACCTCAATAAACGGAGCCCCACATACAGTACCTCAGAAAAGTGGATCTTCCGACCAGTGTTTTTGTTGACGCCGCAACCAGATGATGTAGCTGCTTCGCAGAGACGTCTTACTGCACAAATTACAAATAAATTTTATTCTTCGATTAGAAAATCCAAGCGCTTTCAGAGCCCTCCGAAGAGAGTCCGGGATGAAACCACGCACACCTACCTCAACCGAAAAAGAAACGACCTGCCACCCGTTTGCTCGGCATTGATCGGCCAGATCCGCATACCGCCTGTCCTTCCGCGAGCTACTGACACTGAATCTGTCCTCAGCACAAACTGTCAACTCCATCCAGAATACAATCCTACGACTCGTAGAGTACAGAACTATATCTGGTCTTAGGGTGGTAAGTGCAACACAGCTAGGGAAAGAAATCTTTGCACTAACTGAGTCGACAAGAAGTTTCCAGTCTGAGGCCGCTGACAGGAGATCAGTCGTAACCAACTTTCGTCTGGGCTGAACGCGAACTGGCTTCTCTCCCGCCTTGCAAAACGAGATGAAGTCAAGCTCATTTGAATTTTCGGTTTGTACGGTGTTTGCAGCAGTGCGGATTCGAATCTCCTCACGCATGTTCCTGACGATGACCCCGAGTACGTTGTCGTGCCTCCAGGTGTAACGTCCCTGGTCCAGCGCTACGCGACAAGCGCCAAGCACGTGGCGCGTAGTACAGGCCCAGGTACGGCACAAACTACAGTACGGATCCACTACGGTGTTTCCCCAACGGCGTAGGTTCGTCGGAGAAGGTAGCACGTCGAGGGTTGATGCGAGAAGAAATTTCAAATCCTTACCAGTACCACCGTACAAAAGGGATTTCCACGAGAGGTCCTGCCACATCACCGATGTCCACTCCAACCACTTGCCTTGCACCTGAAGAGTCTTCAGCCTCAAAATCTGCTCCTGCGCGTTGATCTCCTCAAATGTTTGAAGGAGATCCTTCCTCGGGGGTTTGGAATGCTGCTTCGGAGCACGAGCACCCAACCCTGCACGATGACTTGAAGATGACGGTGGACGGAGAGTCCCTGAACCTACTGATGCCTCTGCACACTCCAGCTCTATTGTCGCCGCATATCGCTTTGTCAGCTTCGCATCCTTACTCCGACGCAGAGTGTACAGCGCCCTCATGCGCGCGTCCCCACTCGATCGAAGAATGTGCCATTTGATGGACTGGCACTTTTTCCACACCGTAGGAAGGTAGTGGAGGCGTAAGCCAAAGCGTTTGCGACTGCCAATAAAAAGAATGGCAGAGTTTGCGCATCGAGGTAGGCCTGACCATTTCTTCAGAAATGGTAAACACATAAAGTGCAGTTCACGTACAAAACCTTGTGTGAGTTCAAGAACCTGGAAAGACCAAGAAAGCTTGGGCACTACAAGATGGTGGTAAAGCCATAGCTTGTGGTGGTCTTGAAGCCAAGAGCCATCTACTTTTTGCATGAGAGATACAGTGAGTTGACGGATGTCTTCCCGCTGGGTCTGCTCAGAGCAATCAGCATGCAGCCTTCGCCCCAGGAACTTGAACTCTGCAGTGTCAATGAAAGCGATCTTCCTCCCTGACATTGTCAGGCAGGGATCGTAAGGTTTGTACCGGCCATCTACAAGCTTTGCTGCACTGCTTTTGCATTTGTGCGGCGCCGCCTGCATACATTGGGTCCACGAGAGAAAGTCCTCCGTGACCGCAATGAGTTTTTGACAACCTGCACTAGATTTGCTATAGAGGCCTAAGTCATCAGCAAAAGCTGTTTGGGACACTTGCAAAGGGGCAGATTTAAAATCATAGGAGAGGCAACTTAATTCAGGGGCTGCAAGTGAGTCCAGCAGAAGCTGGAAACAAATATTGAAAAGGACCGGGGACAAGGGGCACCCCTGGAAAACACCAATGTTGTAATTAAAGGTGGGTGTGTGTGGTTGTACGACGAAAGCGCAAAGACTGTCGTAGTAGGAAAAAATTAATTTCCTGAATTGCAAAGGAAGGCTGTAGTGGGTTAGAGCATACTGTATCAGATTGTGGCGCACTGAACCAAATGCATTCTTCAAATCTATCCACGCAATGCAAATTTGGCGTTTTGCCGTCTTTGCATCACGCATCGCCTCATAACAAAGTGATGTATGCTCTAAGCACCCAGCCTTTGCAGGCATAAATCCTTTCTGGTTGTCACCATCGAAGAACTTATTGCCTAGCATATGTTTCAAGAGGCGCTTTGCAACTAAGGTGAAAAAGATCTTCCCGGACGTGTTCGCTAGAGCAATCGGTCGGAATTTCGAAGGATCATCAGACACCTCCCCCTTGGCCAGGAGTGTGATACACGCTACCTGCCACTGCCTTGGAATGATCTTGCTCTCCCAAACCCGCCCAAAGATGGTGAAAAGAATGGATTGAAGGGAGGGACAAAGCTTCCAAACTATGTAAGGTATCTTGTCAGGACCCGGTGCAGAGGTGTTGCGACACTTCTTCAAAACATTCTGAAATTCAGTCCATGTAGGGGTCCCCTCATCGACTGGGTGGGTGCAATCCCGGGGCTTCCCTGCACTGGGGCAGGATTCGTACGAAGTGGCACGATCCTGGTCTGCATATGTGTGTTGGAAGTACTCAAAGCAGGTAGTGTCAGAGAAAGTGGGTTTGACATGGTTGGTTGGTTGAAACAATTTCCTTCCGAAGGCATATGGGTCCTTGAGAAAGGCATCCTGGTCCCTCTTGTTCCGGGATCGATCGTCGTACATCTTTTGTTGTTTCAAAAGACGCTTGATTTGTTTTCCAATTGAAAAATACTCATTTCTGAGCGCTGCAGGTACTTCGTCCGGGTTTTTGATCTTACGAAATTGGCGCTTTAAATCACGCCTGTGAGCCCGGAGTTTTTCCACTGCACGGTTTTTATTTGCATTCTTGTGTTTTGGTGGAGGTGGTGGTGGTTTCTGGTCGAAAAACCAGTGAATGAAGTTCTCTAGTTTGTCCAGAGTCTCTTCGATGTTAGTGTTTTTGAGGTATGAGGTTGGGAAATGTTGAGTGAGATGGATCTTCAACTGAGCGTTTATTGTGTGCCATGCCTTGGTGTTTTTGGCTGACGGTAGCAGTAGGGACTGCCGGACTTCTACCTTGTCCATGTCCCGTTGATTCAGGACATGAAGTAAAGACTCATTATGACAGGGAGTGGATTCGTGCGGGATTGTTCGCAATTCATCTCCAGGAGTCATTGTCTGACCTACAGATGGGCTGAAGTGCATTGAATCAATCATGGAAGTCGTCCGACCATCCCCGCTACTGCCGTCTGCTTTGGCTGAGGTGGTTGAAAGTGATTTGTAGACCGGGCAGGTCTGTAGATGTCGTGGCAAGTTTTGTTTCCATTTGAGTTTTCTCAAACAGTGTGGACGAGAGAGAGAGAGAGAGAGAGAGAGAGAGAGAGAGAGAGAGAGAGAGAGAGAGAGAGAGAGAGAGAGAGAGAGAGAAAGAGAGAGACAGAGAGAGAGAGAGAGAGAGAGAGAGAGAGAGAGAGAGACAGAGAGAGAGAGAGAGAGAGAGAGAGAGAGAGAGAGAGAGAGAGAGAGAGAGTGTGTGTGTGCGAGAGAAAGGAAGACAAAGAGAGGGAAAGAGGTAGAGCGCGACAGAAAGGAAGACAAAGAGAGGAAGAAAGAAAGAGGTAGTGCGAAGAAGACAAGAGACAGAGAAACAAAGGTCAATGGGACTGTAGCGCAATTACAGCGAAGCACCACTTGCGTTTGTGAGATCTTGCAGGGGGGTTCCTTGCATTACATTTGCTAATAAAATGGTGGACAGCTAAACTAGTCTCGGTGGTGTGTAAGCTGTGTGCTTCTGCAGCCAGCTACTCATACCTGTGCGTTGGTGTTTGCTCCGGCCGTTATCAATTCTTCACAGGCCTGTAAGCACCCTCGGATTGCCGTCAAGTGCAGTGCCGTGCATTGTTCTTTGTCTGTGATGTCCGGATCTGCACCTAGGCTAGACAGTGCTTGGATGGTATCCACTTCATTTCTGCACACGTAGAAACACACATAGCAGAAAACAGAACAGATCTAGTTGACCGAGTGAAGATAGATCATTTGATGGAGCGATGGACGGGAGTATGGATGAATGGATAGATGGGTGAATGGATGGATGGATGGATGGGTGAATGCCGGGATGGATGGATACATGGATGGATGGATGGTTGGATGGATGGATACATGGATGGGCAGTTCGATGGATGGATGGTTGGGTGGATGGATGGATGGATAGATTGATGGGTGGGTAGATGGATGGATGGATGGATGAATGGGAATCGCTGGAAATCACATCCCTTGGTGCCAGTTGTCCTGGTTCTCTCAGGCAGGGGGTAGTTAATCCGTGTGGTCTACTTAACAAGTTTTACTGTCGTGTGTCTTGTGATTGTAACCCTGAGAGCATTGAAAATGTGTGAAAATGTATGGATGTGATGGTTGGTGACAGTACAGTCCTAGGACACTGTCTGTTTTGAATGCAAGCCTGAGTATCGATAAGGACGGACGGCACGTAAGCCTGGTTTTACAGTTGAAAGACACAGTGTTACCAGGTTTAAATACAGGCCTGATTCTAACAGAAGCCTATCTGTGATGTCGGCGTTTACAGAAATACTCGTAAAAACTGCCACTACACGTGACATTACGTGGTATTGAAAAAAAACATTGGCTGTGTGTTACCTCAGCGCAGCGATATGCAATGCAGTGCTGCCATCCGCCAGTTGAGCCTCGATGTCAGCGCCAAACTCATGCAGCAGGCGCACACCCTCGTCCTTGCCAAAGCAGGCGGCCACGTGAACAGCGCGGATAGAGTACGGGCTAAAGCAGCCATTCACCTGGACAGAACATGCCAGCACACACATCGTACTCTACCAGTCATAAGGGCACTGACACTTGACAGGAATTACGTGCGAGCTCCAACATTTGGAGCAACCACCTTCTTCCACAATTACACTCAAACGTCTCTTATCCGGGCGCATCAGTCGTTAAAGCCAGGTGGTCTTTAGAACCAGGTCCCACATATTCGTGGCATATCAGATCATGTACATACATGTGCATGATTGTACTTCCATGTACTCATATTGACAGGTGTGGAGCATAGAATACTTTCGTGCAGGCGCAGCACACCTCACTAAAGTGCATACAGCGCATCCTATACTGTCACTTGTCACTTCTGTTGACTGCATGCACTCGCTTCAGAGCACATTTCAACCCTGTTGCAGTCAACCCTGGCAGCCAAGAAGGCACTTTTGGCTAGTTTTGGTCGCTGTGTGTAGGTCCGATATGGCACTTGGCACACTAAAACTTGGTCGCTGGTCGCACAAGGCAGTTAGTCAAACCAGAGGTCGCTTACACCATGTTTACGGTATGTGTATGTGTGTGTGTCCGTGCGAAACGGTCGTCACATGCAGTCAGGAACAACTGCCGTCATGAATGCGAGCATTGCGAAAGGCGGTTCTCAAGGCCACAGGGACTTGCAACGCCATGCCCAATACTGTTGACTTTGCAATTTCTCTCTCTTCTCTTCTCTCTTCTTGCCATTGTCTCCCGCTTCTGGGAGTGGCGTGGCCCGATAGGGTAGCTGTACATAGTAGTACTAGTAGTAGTGTGTGTGTGTGTGTGTGTGTGTGTGTGTGTGTGTATGTGTTTGTATGTGTGTGTGTGTGTGTGTGTGTGTGTATGTGTTTGTATGTGTGTGTGTATGTAGCTTACATGCTCGCGCTGGCATTGCAATACCACTCGTAGGGTGTCGGTGTCATCGCTGGCAACACTCTTAGCTAGCAGCATGACCGGGTTAGAGAGGTCAATAGCACAGCTAAACACGCCTGTCGCTGGTGATGACGTCGTCCCACTGGCAAATATCCTTGTGATGACATCACACAGGTCTCCGTCGCCCGAAAGCAAACGAAGAGACGGCGAGACATCTGTTGTTGTATGCACATTACCATATTGATCTGCGCAGCGAGCGTTGGCTTCACTTTCTGCAGAGAAGGAAAAACAATTACACCACCATCCACACCTTGAATACCATCACTCTGGTGACAACCAACAAAAGTCTGATTTGTGCTAGATTGTGCACGTCTGACTGTTCAAAATCTGGTTTTGCTGGTGGACTCGATCGCATAACATGCGCCCACAATTTCCATGTTACAATACTTTCCTTGGCTCACCATCTGAGTTCTTAGGCACTTGCCTTCAACGTTTCACTCAAATTACCAGGAACAGCTAGAGAGATTTGATACCTTTCGGCCATTCGCCATCCAAATGACACGCGGGAATGATAGTCAAAGAGATCAGACACCCAATGCACTAGCATATGATTCAGCCCAGAGGTGCAGCACTGTTGTACATGCAGCTTTCTAACAGAGGGTGGTTTGCCAGACACAGCACATAACTAGAACCTATGACAATCTATTTCACCCAGCTGTCACCGGGCCTGGTTGACAGTACACTGGTTTTCACAAAGCCCGACACGTCCTGCAATCAAATATAACCCGTACTAAGCAATATCCAGTAGTAGAATGATCCCCTCTCTTAACTTACCGGGCTGACCTCCTTCCACTGTCGCTGCAGGTACTGTCGCTTCTTCTGGTGGTGCTGTTACGGCTGCTTCTGCTTCTGCTGCGTCACCTGCCTCGTCAAGGTGTTCAGCGGACTCATCTTGCAGATCTCCACCGCTAATATCCACATCACACTCGCAACATCGATTTGCGGCTATGGACGTCGTAGCATCGATGACCAACTCCACTGGCAAGGGTGTGTTACCACTGTCATCAGTAGGACCGCTCACGGGCGATTTCATCAAATCATCGGCCGAACCTTGACGGCAGAGCGAGCCAGGATGACTCGAGACGTCACCTGGCTTGTCCGTGGCGCTGCAAGCAAGCGTACTAGCCTTGTCTCCAGCGGTATCGTTCTCGACTGGCACGCTGACAGGTACGGGCACAGACTCCGCTGTACCGGAGGCTGAACCGCTGGAATCACCGGCCATCATCTCTGCTGAATGTTGCTCTGCACCTTGGTTCGCAACTACGAACACACCGGCGGCATAACACAAAGTAAAATATACGTTGATCAGCCTAGGGTTCTGTGAATCGCACAGCCGCATAGCGTCCTAAGCATTATAACTGCATCCTGTGGTAAACTGTTCATCTCCAAACGCTGGCCACTTTCTAAACGTGCGAAAAGCGCTACGCCTGTAGTTTCAATGTGTGTTAGAGGTCACACAAGTTGCCAATAGAACTAGACTGAATAGAGCTGTAACTCGGAGTTTCATGGCTATGCACAAGCAACGTAGCTTGTGTTAGAGGGTATACGTAGAGGTGAGAACAGACACCCTCCTGATGAAACAAGCATGGCTAGAATGTCTCTTATACCGTTGCATGTCATGATTGGAAGCTGTGGCCGAAGTAAAACAAAAAATAATAATAAATAAAAAATTCGGACAAGAGGGAAGAGCAACTGACAGTGATACAGAGCAACCAACGAACAAGAAGACAAACACATACGCATACGCATACGCATAAGCATACGCAGAGACCTCTACAAAACAAGCATGTGACATTCACGACACATTTTTGCTCACGCACCAACACGTGAACACGCGCACGCACACACAGCTGCTTGCCTGACAATCATGTAAGACCGTGAGCTACGACGGGGGTCAATATCCACAAGCAGTGCAGTCGCGCACAACCTACCTTTGGAGAAGTTACACGCCAGTTTTCCGAAGCGAGTTGGTCTAGAGGACCGTGGCAAGGCTTGTTCTGAACCCTTTGTCACTTCGTCAACCACAACACGAGACGGATCTGGAAATTGGCAAGATAAAAGCACATCCATTGGTTTGAGGGAAAGATGCAAACGGAGAAGGTCTGAAAAACAATTGACTGTCACCACCAGGATTCGAACCGGGGGCATTTGCTTGAGGCTAGCGATGTTCTAACCACTGAGCCATCAGACCTGCCGTAAGGTGGGCGAAGTCGGTCCGGTTTGAGGGGGGTTGGGGGAGGGGGGGGGGGTGCGGGGGGATACCCGCGGGAAATTGCTTGAAAATTCCGGTGAGAAATAGCAGAATTTGGGTCTTTCACAAGTTTTCAGAGCCCACTACAGGGAATCATGTACATGATGAAGTCAGCAGCAGTTCAGTAATCAGCCCTGCCACCGTTGCATTGCTGCAGTGCAATCAAAACTATCAAGTCGCGATTGCTTAAAAATATTCATCATTATTTTGAGGGAACTTAGTGTCAAGTTCGGCAGGAAGCGTTTGTTCCACGCAGGAATAACCTGCTTCATCATTTGAGGGAATAATAATAATAATACTTGGTCCGCGTCAGCAATATTGTCGCTTATCTTTTGACAATTTGAACTTGACTTTGGACATGAACGCGTGCACTTGAAGTGATGAAACTTGGTACGATGGACGGTAAGGTATAGAATGACAACTAGCTATGAGGAATTTATTGTCCAAGGAAAGGTTCCTACTTTTTTCGGTCCTCCTCGTCGCTGCTCTCGGCGATGTTGACAAATATTTTTGCTCGGGATCGACTCTCTTGCTTTTGCAAGCTCATCTCTCTTCCTCTCCGCTGCCTGGCAATTTTCTAAAGAGAAGTCGATCTTGACGGTCGCCTTCTCTATAGGACTTCGCGTGGGCAGCACAACAGCCTTTGTGGTTCAAATCAGACGCCGTTCTTTGCAAGATTTTATTTTGAACGACGACAACGACGACGCGTACAGTACTTGCAAATCTCCACGACGCGCTGGATACTCCGAGCATTTAACTGGAGATAAGGGAGCTGCGATCTCAGCTTGACGAGCGATCACTGAGGTGAGCAATCTCGGCCGTTCAGCAAAATGGAGCTGATTCCGAGTAGCCGATTCCTTTCTTGTGGCTTGCGCTGCTCTTGCCTGCACAGCGTAACACGATAATTTATTTTGATGCGGCGCTATATCAATCAGAATCACCCACCCATCGCTCTCGAAATCCACTCGAACTGTAGCTAGACCTTTCAGGTACTAGTAAACTAACTTACTAACCAAAATTGGGATGAAATGGGCTGCCAAGTGAGCTTTGGCGACATATAAACAAAGCTGAAAGATAAGCGACAATATCGCTGACGCGGACCAAGTACTGCATCTGTCAACAGACAGAGACAGACGAGATCGCGGTCAAACTGCCGGCAATAGATCACATACCCCTGCTAGCTGGTGGCATACCCATGCCTGATGCAGCAGGTAGCAAGGCCGGGACTCTGGCAGGAGCAGGCAGTGTGACCTGGACGCTGGCAGGAGCAGGCAGTGTGGTCTGGACGCTGGCAGGAGCAGGCAGTGTGGCCTGGACGCTGGCAGGAGCGGGCAGTGTGGCCTGGACGCTGGCAGGAGGAGAAACCACAGGAGCAATCCAGCTCCAGTCGCTCGAGTCGATAGCTGGCAAATCACCGATTTGATTGCTAACATCTATGCCCTTCTCCTTGATGATGAAGCAGTGTTTGAGCAGCAAGAAGCACCACAATGGACGCGGGTACCGCTGGCATCTTTTCCTTGCCACAAGAGGTGACATGATGGAAACCTTCAATGTCCTGCAAGTGCACATACAAAAATACATGTACGCATAAACCAACAAACACACCCTTGACCATGACCATTTTGTGCCCATCACCGGAAGCGATGATAGTGATGCTGCAGCAGAAGCCATAGCACCTTGTGCTGGGATGGCACTATTCAACAGCTTGCAAGGCTGAAGAATTGAACACCCCTATTCAGCCTGGTATACACCACACAGCTATGAAGTGGCTTTTCTGGCCAGTGAATCCCTACTTTTTGGTCTTTCTTCCTTTTCTTTCCCGCACACACATCACACCACATACTCCGGCATGCACTGGCTGTTGGTAACCACCCAGGAAAATAAAAGAAAAGTCAGAAAGAGTTTGAGAAAGAGAAGAAAGACGTGCGTGGCCATAATCATCGGGAATCGAACCCGCAACCTATCGATTAGAAATCGCTGCACATACCACAGCACCATATGGGACACACAAACACACACACACAAACACACACACGCACACACGCACACACGCACACACACACACACAAACATACATACACACACGCACACACACACACACGCACACACACACACACACACACACACACACACACACACACACACACAAACACATGCATGCCAAAGGTGACACAGTGTTGCAGAAATTGGCAAAAGAGTAGGATTTCAACTGGAACTTGCCCGGTACTGGAATAGAACAAGGCGTCCATAACTTCGAGGTCCGGATAACAAAGGTGTGAGTGTGGTAGCATTATTTATATTTTTACTCACCGCTCAGAAGTGCCACACTGTTTCTCCTCACAGAAGTGACTTAGAACACGAACAAGCTGATCTTCGCTCTGCAGAGTGTCGCACATGCGAGCAGCACGCAGGATCACATCCGAATGCCCAGCACCGACATACTGGCAGCACAGCATCCATATCTCCGCCAGACCCACAGCCGGCTCGATAGTGCCGAACGACGATGGTGCCACGGCAAGTGTATCTCTGCTTCCAGCCAGCATACACAAACACTTGTCCGCACGGTCAGCAAGGAACTTCTTCACCTCCTGAAAAATAACACAAGAAAATGGATGAACAGAAGAATTTTAAACATACACAATGAAGATGACCGCCGCCGAAGTCGCGACTTCTAAGTTCATACACAATGAGTGGAACACAATTCTTCGCAGGCTTTCGTGAAGCAACCTAATTTTAAAATGAACAATCTAAAAAATTCAAACAGGTTGATGGGAAGCAATAAACACAACAGACCTGCCGTCTTCTCGGCACAGAATCAAACACAGAATTCCAGGTAGTCAACTTGAGGTGACGACTAGCAACGCACCCAATGGATGGCGGTCATTGAATATATAACCCGGATATTCGCCGGAGGACGCAGCATTCCTAGATCACCACTCAGTGATGTATTCAAACTGAAGATTGTCACAGGAAAAAGTTCGTACAACCAACACAGATTGCTGCTTGATGATGTGTAGATGCATGATTATTTAGAATGACCATGCAACTTATCTTTTTATTAATCTTATTTCCATTGTACAAGTACAAGAACATGTACACACGTACAAACATGCACGTGCCTGCGTGAGTATGTGCGTGAGAGCACTCCTGCTTCTGCTCTGCTCAACACCCCTATCATCCTGATCACGGATGGGCGCCCGAGGTTCAAGGCCCAAGGCTAGCACACACGTTAAAACACACCGGCACGCACGTGTCCGGGCCAAAAAATGCTCTACGTTCTCGTCGTCCTTGGAAGGTTTTTTAAATTGGAATACTTTTCTACACTTTTCTACAGACGTGACTAACCGTAGGAAGTGACTGATCATTGGCAATCTCCGCTTTCTTCTTCCAGAGTGCCACTTGCTTCCTCGCTACAGCATTCTGCTGTCCTTCGAGCTGCACGTGTACAGGTACCAATTCCCATTCACATGCGTATACCATACACATCCAAACACACACCATAAATACTCTCAAGGAAAAGGCATAAGTAAAGATGCAATTCAAAGATAGAGTCCCTAATGATAGCTTGCATAGACCTCTTTCCTACCGATGGGACCATCATACACAGACATGCTGCACAGCCTCTGTTCTAACATTGGCTTAAAAACATTGACCCTAAACTGTTGCTAAGGGGCTAATGAAGTGAAGGAGTCCACAAATTTTGGACGTGATTATACAAGTGTTAGGTACCTCCTCCCGTACCTTTTCTGGCTGGCCTGCATGCACTTGCGTACGCACCTTTTGTCTCCTTTTGCTCCGTTGGCCTGGGTAGCTACTTGCGCGCCCATATTTGCCATAGCTACCCAGGCCCTTTATCTTGCCGTTTAGACTTGATCTCTCTCTCTCTCTTTTCTCACTCGTCAATAATCACCATGTAGTCGTTTCGTTCGTCTTGGTCTCTTGTCTCGTCGTCTATAATAAATGTCGTTCCCACTAACTTGTTCCCGTTGTCAGTCGTCTTGTTTCGAACTCAACATTGGCGCCCGATTATTGATCGACCCACGACCCTGAGATCATCCCATGCCCAGCCGTCCTCAACCACCATTCGTCTCGTCTATGTCAACCTCGTCTCGTCCATGTCAGTCTCGTCTCTCCTACGCCAACCTCGTCTCGTCTCTATCAACCTCGTCTCTCCTACGCCAACCTTACCTCGTCTATTCTCGTTCAAGCCATGCAGGTCAGCCACCTTTCTCTCTTTCTTTTTTTTTGTATGCTTCTTCGTCAAATTTATTTTCGTGAATTTTTTTGTAGTGTGTGCGCGCGCGTGTGTTCGTAAAACATAACCAAGTTAGGGGTCCGATCATGGTGAGCCACGCTCTAATTTTTGGATGTTTAGCAAAAGTGTAACTAGGCTGTATTAGCCGTGCAGAATACTAGTAATTCACGTTCCTCGTCAAACTCCAATAGTTATTACACACAATAAGTAGTACAGGAATGATGTGTACCAGTGCATTTTTCGTACACACTTTCGTGAGATCCATGCGCGCGTGCAGTATGTGTGTGTGTGTGTGTGTGTGTGTGTGTGTGTGTGTGTGTGTGTTTTCTCCTCCAGTTCATTTTTTTAAATCTTTGACTCTCTTTTTTTTCTCTCCGCGAGGACGCAGGATTTTTTTCATGGAGGGGTTGTATGTTAGGTACCTCCTCCCGTACCTTTTCTGGCTGGCCTGCATGCACTTGCGTACGCACCTTTTGTCTCCTTTTGCTCCGTTGGCCTGGGTAGCTACTTGCGCGCCCATATTTGCCATAGCTACCCAGGCCCTTTATCTTGCCGTTTAGACTTGATCTCTCTCTCTCTCTCTTTTCTCACTCGTCAATAATCACCATGTAGTCGTTTCGTTCGTCTTGGTCTCTTGTCTCGTCGTCTATAATAAATGTCGTTCCCACTAACTTGTTCCCGTTGTCAGTCGTCTTGTTTCGAACTCAACACAAGGCATACCATGGCAATAGCACATGGTAACCATGGAAACGGAGTATGGAATTTTGCATTCCACAACCATGGCAGGCTGAGAAAAACATTAGGACCTCATCACGATTTATGGGCCATGGTCAAAATTCACTTTGGACAGAGTTTCTAGCGCTCCGACAGGAGCATGTGTGGCCATTTCGACAATTGATAAAATTGCACATATGCAATGCTCTGGACATAGTCTCGCATTTTGCACCATTACTTTGCCTTATAAAGACAACAATTGTTTTAAGAAAATTCCCAACCAAAAGCACATTTGCAGCGCGATTTCTTGGATCCTACGAGACTAAACATATTTCGTTAATTCAGTTCAAGCTTGAGCTTATGCACGAAACCATTTGACAATTTGTATTCAACTTGAAGCAGATTCGTTTTTGGGTTTTGATCAGGGCAATGTGAGTGAGTGAATTAACTCCATGGTCACTAGAATGTTTAGACTTTGGTCTCATTTCTTACCTGGAAGCTACTACTAGCTTTGAACCAGCAGTTTGAGTTGTTGGGTATGCTGTACTCCGAATTACACTTGGCACAGTACGGATCGTGATGAGCACCGGATTCACTGTAGCGTACGCGCCACGGTGCATATCCGAGGTCCCGGCTTTCGCTGCTGTAGTCCTTCCACTCCTGTGCTTTGCATGCGCACACTGGCGGTAGTGGTAAACTGAACATGACTGGCTTGTCCATTTTCGGGTTCTCCAGCTTACCCAACTCCTCCATGATACCCTTGCGGACATGCTGGCATATAGATGAGATTGGCTGCAGCCAATCAGAGGCGCAGGCAACAGAGTCAGGCGAGCAATCAGAAGAGCCAGCAGCACCTTTAGGTGAGTACCGGAAGTTGATGCTGACCAACAGGGCACCTGACGAGTCGTAGTGAGCCAAGAAGATTTCCACCTTGCCTGGGAACTGCTCACGGAGCTGCTCACGGAGCTGCTTCGGCAGCCGAAACCTGGCTGTGTTGTAGGTGAACTCACAGCGACTCCGGTCGGTATTTGTGATGTCCCACTTTCCCATGAGCCTTACAAGTAGCTTGAAGTAGGAGCTGTGTGGCATCGGTGTGTCCGCGTCGGGATACTTGTAGCCTCTGACGTCTTCATCAGCCTTGCCTGGTGGCTGAACCACGATCAGTAACGGTGTGTCAGCCGTGGAGAAGCAGACGTCGTTTGGGTCATTGTCCGGCTGGAAGCTGCGCATGGCCTCCTCGATTTTCTTCGGCGGTCGGTGTTGAAGAGCAGACGGGATGAAATACTTTGCTTGCTGGCCGTCTCCGAATTTGTACAGGAAATCCCAGTCGACCATCACGTCAAGCATCTTTTCACGTACTTCTCGTTTCACCTCCTCCCAGGCACACTCTATTAGTGGCATGCGTGCTATACCCTCCTTCCACAGATAGTCGCGCCACTCCGTCTCTGCTCTCCCTGCTCTCCCTGCTTTCTTCTCCGTCTTGCCGTCACCTCCGCCAGGTTCATCCAGGTACTTGTGGCCAAAGACGAGGACGTTGATCTGCCTGATGAGCCACTGTGTGTTGTGGAAGATGATGTCACCAGGCTGCGGCAAGTTCATGTTTGCCGGCCGATAGATAATCACACGAAGGTCGTTGTAGAACCGAAGAAGACGCTCGAACTCGGATAGAGCACCGTCCATGCCGGAGTCATCCTGGATCTTGCAGGCCTTCTCCAACAGTGTCTTCATCCATCCTCGTGTTGTGTAGCCAGTGTGGGCGGGTTGTTTCTTGAGATACTCCAGTATCATCTCAAAGCGAACCCATTCCGTCGGCATCTCCTTGTCTGCCAGCACTGATGAAACAGCATCCTGCAGCTTCTCTCGGATACCTAGAACTTCTTGAGAAGCTCCGGACTCGTGGTTGTCCACAAGGAACAACCCTGCGCGATCAATGTCATCGGTCTTGATCACACCCTTCAATGTTGGTGACCGCCAACAGAGGTTTCGCAGCTTCTCGAGGATATCGATCTTGTGCTCCGAAAGTGTCCTATCTGTCGACAGCTTGTCGGCAAAGTTCCCCACCAATATCACAGGCGGGTAGTCGAACGCCTCGCTTCCCACAGCCTTGCCTGGGTTGCTGGCAAAGTGGATGGCTGTTAGCCAGTGCCGAATGTGGTCGATGTTCTTCAGCTCCTCCGGTACGTCCAGAGTCATTTCAGACAGTGTACTCCCTGACCACTTCCAGTAGTTCTGCTGTTTGGTGAGCTGCAGGTTTTCTGAGGCGTTGAAACAGAGAATATAGATGACGTAATCTTCACCCATTAGGAAATGCTGCAGGCTTGAGAAGACTGATTGGCCGCCGCAATCCCAAATGGACACCACCACTTCTTCTTTGCGGATTTCTCGCATCAGCTCTTGGTTCGCCAAGATGACATCAACCAGGCTCTGTGTCAATTCAACAGAGCTGAGTGCTGCTTCTGGATCTGCAGTGAGTTTTGATGTTTCCTTCGGTGACTGCTTGTGTCTTGGTGCAGAGCTCCCCTCCACGTTTTCTCGGTGTCCAGGCACTACGATGGGGTGTTGCTGCTTTTGGCGCCGTGGATGTTCTACTGCTGCCTCTTTCGTCGCTGTTCCCTCACGCTGGAGTCCTGTAGACTTAGCTCGCTTTGGGACTTTCGCCGCTGGCTCGGCCAGTCTTGCAGCTTCTTGCTCCTGTTGCTGCTGTTCTTGTTCTTGTTGGTATTTCTTCTCAAGATCTTCAGCCTGATCAAGGATGTCCGGAGCGCAGAGGAGTGCAGCATTGAACTTCCAATCTGTCAGGTTTCCTCCGTCCTGGAGCATATTGCCATGATCAACAACGAGCAACGGTGTACTTGGCTTCTTGTCCACGAACTGCTTGTTCTTGAGCGAATCCGCCAGGCTCGTCTTGCCGGTTCCAAACTGACCGCAGAGGCCGATGCGGATACGGCGTACTCTGGTCGAACCGCTGCTCAGTGTGCTATTCGTAGCTTCATGCATGGCCTCGTCGGACGGACCCGTACCTCGTTTTGCTGCAAGTGATCAACAACAACAACAACAACAACAAGTACACATACGCACACACATGAACACACACATATGCGTGCAGGCACGTACAAGCATGCTCAGCCACATACACATACACATACACACAAACACAAACGCACACACACACACACACACACACACACACACACACACAAACATGCATGAACGAAAGAACGAACACAAGCATATACACAAACACGTAAGCAAAGCGTGTGACCAAAATCCGTGACGAGTGCTTCGACATTAGGCATCTGTAATTGTATTAAATTTTATGGATTCTCCACAGGCTTTTGCCTCGCATAAGGGGAGGGGCTTCAGGCAAAACATACCATCAACTCATTATTTATTGTGTGCGAAATACCCTAAACATCCCTGGAAAGAAAAAAACAATAAATTGTTCGAAAGTTCAGTCAGGGAAGTGAACTGTCTGAAAAGAGAAAAAAAATGCTAACCCCACCAGGACTCGAACCCGGGACCTTGCTTGTTATGAGCGATGCTCACACCATCTGAGCTATGGAACCAGGTCGAACCTGGAAGGCACGTTTTTCACTGCAAAGGCAGCTCACAACACGTGCCACACATACTGATGGCACTTGGTCTTTTTCCCTCAGGGGACCAAATTCCAACCACGGTCAGTTTCTGGAACGTACTACGAGAGGTGAAAGAAAGTGATCGATTTTGAACGGATTGGGAGAACTTCAAATTCAAAGGATCTTTCAGGGAAATGAACTGCCTGGAAAGAGAAAAGAATGCCAAACCCACCAGTACTCGAACCCAGGACCTTGCTTGTCATGAGAAATGCTCTAAAGCCTAGTTCACATTCGACGCAACGCTGACGGTACGGGACGTATCGGCCTGTCGGGACGGCTGGGTTCAGCTGTAAAATCTTGTACGATTCGTACAACTCGACATGCAGCAGTCGTTGCGATGTTCAACAGCGAACGGAGCGAGTCATAAGGCATGATCCGTGACGGGATGACTTTCGGACCTACTTGAAGTAATTTCTTGTTTTTCGGGACTTCTTGTCAATTATTTCTCCTTGAATGAAGCGAAATCAAGTTCACAATACCAGTTTTTCAGGAAGACTAAAAAAAGTAGCCCTGAAAGTTGTGTCATTCAAATAATAGCACCAGGAAATAATAAAACAGTTCATCTGTCAAGCCGCTGAACTATCCCTAAATACAATAAGTGACAAGGGATCTTTTGAAAAGAATTCGGGTGGACACACCAATTCCCATAGCGCTGCACATCACATCCGAACCAGTTCCGTTATTTCTACAACGTTTCGGCACTTGGCCATGGTCAGGTAATAACAATGAATACCGTGGAAGCCACACAAGAGCAGTATATACGCAGAGTGTAGCGCCAAAAAAGATGCGAATTATGTCACCTAGTATGCAGAAGGGGTGGGGGGGGGGGCAGAGAGAGAGAGAAAAGGCGCAACTAGCACATCACGGAGGAGAAGCAGCAGAAGGTAGCGCGCATTGTGCTCTGTGAATGGCGTTACGCAGAGTGTAGCGCCAAAAAAATAAAATAATGATGCGAGTTATGTCACCTCTATACAGAGGGGGGAGAGAAGGTGCAACTGTGCACATCACGGAGAAGAAGAGCGCGCCGTTGTGCTCTACGAAGTGAGGGTACATGCCAAATAATTATGGTGTTAATTCTAGCACATTAAAGGAGGGGAGCACGGAGGCCCATGCGCCAATCCACTATGAGGTTAAACTTCCATGCCAAACTGTTACCACCAGGGACGCGACGAGGCATCAAGAACAGAATGGATTTGAGTGACCCGCCTCATATTATATTCAGTGATATTGAAGTAGCAGCAGGGGAAGCTAAGAAAATTCACAACAAATCCCATCCGGTGCTTATGTTCACATGGGGCTTAGCATCATGAATCTCAATCGCCTCGCGCAGTTTGCGACAAGCTCGATCAGGCTCTCTTCCTATTACTTCAACTGCAGAGAATGCACTTTGCCCATAGTTGAGCTTGCATCCAGGGTGAGTGGTACGAAAATGTTGGCCTCATGGCTTGTCGAGTTCCTGTCGTCTTGCCTCACCATTATGTTCTTCCAGGCGAGTTTCCAGAAAGCGGCCAGTCTCACCAACATATTGTTCCGGACATTCTTTCCACTTCCGCTGATATACAACATTCTTCTGCATACATACATCCTGTCCCCCGGATATACACGAGATACACGGCCCCTTTGGGCGACCTCTCTTCTTTCGGTTGTAGCGGATTTGCAGCCTTGACACATAGAGGAGGAACGAGGGCGGAGCGACACAATGTGCGCCTCAGGTTACCAGTGTGCTCATATACGACTCTAATCGGAATTTTATACTTTCTGATTCCTTTATTCACTGCTTGAAGTACTTTATCCGACTTATATGGAAGCTTTAGAAATGCGCAGCATGGGTTGGCACGGCGACGGCGCTTTGGCCTTATGGAGGCAGTGCGTGCCTCTTCAATGATTCTCTCTGGGTAATTGTTCAATCTTAATTGTTCATGAACCCTCGCTTCACTTTCTGCACGCATTCTGGTATTCTATGAGAGCCTCTGAGCTCTTAGGAATTGTGACGAAGCAACTGCCAATTTGATATGGTGGGGAACTGCTGAAGTATAATCAATGAGTAGACCGCTAGCACATGCCTTCTGGTACAGCTTGTATGCCAGCTTGCCTTCCTGGATCATAATTGTGATATCCATATAATTTATGGAGCCACTCACCTCGCTGAGCTCATATGTGAAGTTGGTACTTGGGTGTGCAGAGTTGAAATGCTGCACAAACCGCATCAAGCTCTCTCTGCCATGGGTCCATAGCAGCAGGATATCGTCGATGTAGCGTTTGTAGAGGAGCGGTACTAACGGAGAATCCTGCGAAGCCTGGCCTCAACCGTATGCATGAATAGAATCGCAAATGGGGGTGCAAGACTGCTACCCATTGCAACCCCGTCCACTTGGTGATAGATCTGATGGCCGAATCTGAAATAGTTGTGGCTGAGAACAAACAGCAGCAGATTCCGTACCCCGCTCACACTCAGCCCAAACATGTCGGTTCGCTGGGAATACTGCTGCAGCATATCCACCACTGCCTGATCGCCCTCCCGAATAGGTATGCTCGGATATAACCCGACTACATCTATGGACATAACAATGGTGCCATCGGGGGCGTTCAATCCCGGACATGCGTCACAGATGTGGGGTATTGCTTCCGTCGTGTTAGCCAGGTGGGCCAGGACAAATTGAATGAGCTGCTGTAGGATGTGCTCCAATACAATAGATACTCCAGTCGTTGGGCTGTCGCACGCTGCTACCACGGGTCGCAATGGTAAGTTCTGCTTATGGTCCTTTGGAAGACCGTACCACTCGGGGAACTTCGTACTGCTTGGTAGGATTGACTTCAGGAGTTTTGAATCCATGTTCTTGCACTCTGACAGTATTACTTCTCGTGTCTTGGTCTCGTAGGACTCTATGGTCAAATCTACTTTCTCATACATGATCATGTTCGATAATATGTCTTCTGCTTTCTGCAAATACAGCTCCTGTCTCATAGCAACGAGTTTTTTTACTTTTATCCGATGGTTTGATGATGGTTTCTTGGTCTGTGCGAAGTCGCTTCAGCTCCACCCGCTCCTCCAGCGTCAGATTGGGATTAGAGGGTGTGTGTCTGTCATATGCCCGTAACACCTCGTCGCGGAAGTTGGCCATATTCCTTTCGTCTTTGTCGTCCATCTGTGGGGGGCTGCTTAAAGCCACGCTTCATCAGCTTCCACAATTTCTTGTCCTGTCTGATCTCTGGCGGTGGGTCTTCCTCTTTGAGGTCCACACCCTGAGGCTGGGGCTGTTGCCACCGGAGGGTGAACGCCATCCTCTCTACCGATGTCTCAACATCTGTTCGTTCTTGCTTGGTGAGCCTCCCCGTCGACGGGACAAAGCTAGGTCCATGTTCCAGCAGACGCCTTGTCTGGTCGGACACACAGTCGTCCACCACCAACGCCCGCTCATGGACTGGCTCAGCATTGGCCGTATGCCCACTGGGTGACGCAATCCTTTGTGGACTTGTCAGCATACACATACACATACTGTATACTCTTAAAAGCCATTATTCTAACGAGGCGCATATATAACGATTTCCCAAAATCGACTAGTTTACGTGTACCAAAGGTAACGATTCTCACTCATTCTCAACGCTCAATAGGACAGTATATGTATCGATTTCTGTGTAACGATTTCTATTTTAACGACAGATTTCCCCTCGTTAACTCGTTAGAGTTAGCACTTCGTTATTATATAATTATGGCTTTTACAGTAAGCATAATGCATGGTGTACAGATGAACGGAATTCCGTAGAATCTCGTAGAATCCCGTAGCCCCTGTTGGGTGTTGAATGTGAAGAACCCTATTGTGTTTACTGCTATTTCCACTGTAGGGGATCCTGGTGCTGCTGTTTCAGCTGCTACTGTTGATACTGCTGCAGCTGAAATTGCCACTGCTAGTGCTACTGCTGCTCAGTGTGTGAAGGTCCTACTGGTGATGATGCTGAAGGTGCTACTGGTGATGCCGCTGCAGCTGAAGTTGCCACTGCTTGTGCTGATACTGGTGAAGGTGCTACTGCTGCTGCTGGTGCTTGGGGAGAGGAAGATAGTTATTTTTGCTTTAATCCCTGTAAGAGTCCATGAAGAGAAGGGAACGAAAAAGTTTGGTTCTAAAATTTCCTAGTGTTCATTTGGACCGGTGTGGATTGCGTGGATGCATGTAGTGCATTCAAGAACAACCAGCTTCATTTAACACGAAAGAGTGGTAGCGACCTCGGCGATAATCGTATAAGAAAGTTAGTTGCTCCCACACTGAAATAGTCAGTGGTGAGTCAGTCAAGGGTAAAGTCAGGTCGACCGGAATAGCGCGAGTTGCAGTGTGAGAGCAACCAACTTCCTTACAGCTTCATTTAACGTAAACATTATTAAAAGATTGCGCAGGTGTGCTTAGCCGTTCCCCAGTCATGATCGGCAGAGATAAACACCAGTTCACACAACAAGTTGACAACAACCTGCATCAAGCAGTGGAGTGGACTTGGTTACGTATGCCCATTGCAGCTGATGCTGCACTTGATGGGTTGCCAAGGCAAGCCGTGGCAATAAAAACAAAAAAAGTACTCAGGAGTCGGTACCACTCTTAGGGAACATGACTTCAATAGGAACACTGGTTAAAAAACAATGTACAAGGACATCACCTCCTCATCAAAGTCTACACATACACGTGCATACAGTGACAAGAGGGTATTGCAAAACAATTCAACCAGCTCAGGGGCACTCACTAGCTCTGAAGATATTTTCGCGGGTTGAACCACACAATTAGTATATTCGGACGTCACCGAGAATGTTCAAATACAAAGGAAAATTATGCCACCAGCCTCACGCTCATTTTCTCCGAAATTCGCCCGCAATCAAACGGCTCCTACACTCCCAGAGAATAAGGTTGACTCCAGAACTACTTCAAACTACGTTTACTCATAATTCGCTACATACACACGGCTAAAACTCTGCCGTGTCCTTGCTGGGGAAAATATATTCACCAACCGGCATCATTGAAATACACATGAATCACGGTGTCCAAAAGCAACCAACCTCTCTCGTCGCCTTTCTCCTCTCCACCGATGAACGGTTCAATCGAGCTCACAAACGCATGCCGGTCGGCAATCTGATCGAATGTCTTTTCACTGCAGTGCAGAGTGGTACCGATAACAACACAGCACAAAACAGAACGAAACAAAAACTAGAAACAGGTCCACGTTCTAGGTAGGGCCGTAACAGAAGAGCCTCCCTCAGTGGACAGTAGTAGAGCCTCTCCCTCCAGTGGACACTATAGAGTGCCTGCCCCCCCCCCCCCCCCCGTGGACAGTCGAGTGCCTGCCCCCCCCCCCCCCCCCCCCCCGTGGACAGTAGAGTACCTGCCTCCCCCCCCCCCCCCCCCCCCGTGGACAGTAGAATCCCACCTTGGTGGACAGTAGAGCCTTGAAATGCAATGCAGCATTTTATGATCAAAAAGACCCCCTCACTAAATGTGCAGGCAGAGTTTTGTCAATGTTTTCATTACCCTGAACACTTCGTTAATAAAAGCGGCTGATTGGTCAGCTCCAAGGCAACGTATCTGACCTCTTTATAAACCTGCGAGGAAAGCCTTCACTAACCCAATGGCACCAAGCGACATGAATTCAGCGTCGTGAACACCGCTTTCACCAGCGCTGTGATGACCGCTTCCTGGAGCACCGTGACCACCGCTTCTACTGTCCACACTGGCACAGGCTTCTGCTGCAAGGAAACAGACGGCGTGCCATTGGAGTGACCGAGAGACATGCACACGCACGCGCGCACGCACACGCGCGCACGCACACGCACCCACACACACGCACACACACACACACACACACACACACACACACACACACACACACACACACACACACACACACACACACACATGCAGATGCAATGTATACATGTACACACACAGGTGGGCACGCACACACGGTTTGTTGCAGAAGTTTATTGTCGCCACTGAAACGAACATTGTTCATTTCGTACTCGGAGGGACCCCTCACTCCTCCAAAATGGACACAGTTTGCAATGCTGGACACCACAAATCAAGTGCATGTACACGTAGTGCATTGTTGAGCAATTTACGATTTTCGACCTCCCACCCTCCTCCCCTTCTGCCATGGACGATGTTCGCTTCAGGGCGACAAAATATGACAGCGACCCCATAGCAATTCTATGACAATGTAATGTCAGTTGTCCAGGGCCCAAAACAGAGTCAGAACTGCAGTGTTGGGTGGGATCAAACACCAGCTTGCGGTGAGAAGAGGCTCAAATTTTACATTCTATCCACAGCAGATATGGTCCTGTGCTCATGCAGTGTTCAATATCCGAACGGGAATAGCTACCTCAAAACAAAAATAGAACAGCGTACCGGTTTCCTTGCGACTAAAGATTCACACGAATGCAGACATCATGCAAAACATCATTTGGAAGTAGCAGATCTGTTTGAATTGTGCAAGAGAGGTCGATCTCGGGTCAAACAGCTTTCCACATGCATCCTGCAGGTATTGCAAGAGACCAAGTACACGCAAGCACATGCACATGCACACACCCACACGCACACACCCGCACTCACGCACACACACACACACACCCGCACACACATGCACACACCCGTACACACACACACACACACACACACACACGCACACGCCCACCCACATGCACACACCCGCATGCACACATCCGCACGCGCACACCCGCATGCACACACACACACACACACACACACACACACACACACACACACACACACACACACACACACACACACACACACACACACACATACACACACACACACACACACAAATACATGTAAATACACACGAGCAAAAGCACACATGCATGCAAACACGCACACGCACAAGCCATAATCGCCGAAGTCAGAGTAGGCTCAAAATGGTTATCTCCTCATCCACATGACGGGAATACGTGGCAAGTTTTAAGAAAATAGAGACATGGGGTGCAACTTTGTGTGTGAAGAACTCTCCTCCTAAACAGAGATAACAAAGAATTACAACAAGGCCTGGTGGAACTTGTCTCATGGTTCGTGCCCCCCCCCCCCCCCCACCAAAAAGATATGATCTAAAGCTAGCGGCAGGCGCTACTAACGTAACGTCTTTTTCTAAGCTGAGGGAATTCAATCAGGTCAAGTCTCTCACCTGGTCAAGGCCCAGCCAGAACATGGCCTGCTCACGGATCATCTGTATATCCGGCTTTGAACGTGTACACAGTGGGTAGCCTTCAGCCACTAGAGTGGAAGCGTCCAAGGCGTGCGCACAGCTCGGTGCGCAGCACGTAGATAAGCCATGCCGTAAACACTCCTCGCCCGATGTTTCTCCGCAGGGGCATGGCAATGTGCTGATCACTTCGACCTGCAGGCCCCACTTCCGTAGCACTGTGAGCACGATTGCCCGGACTTCATCCAGCGTAGACTTTCCGCTGCCGCCGTGTCGGCCCTTGCACTCGACGTACACTTGTAAGCCGTAGCGTGTATAGTGCAGGTGCAGCCACGGCCAATCGCTTTTCCAGCGAAGGCGAACGCTGCACCGTGACAGCGTGGCAGCCGAGCGCTTGTGTGACTTCAGCAGCACCTCCACCACGCATTGCCAGTACAGGAACACGGGAAAGTGCATCAACTCATCGTGGTGTGTGTGCTTAAAGGACACGTAGGCACAGGAACAAGGCGGCTGTTCGTCCGTGCCCATGTCCTGGACGATTGCAGGTACAATAAACTCGTGCTCAGCAGACCTCTCATCCTGCACAATTACCAGGACTGAGAGCCATTCTAGGATTTCAAAAATGAGCTTGAACCCATCACTGCTTGCTCTGACTGCTTGCCACGCCTTAGCATGGTCGCAGTAAGACTGACCCTCGAACATCTTGTTGAGAGCTTTGCGTGCCAGGGACTCTGTCATGAACCCAGAATGATAGCGCCGCGCTTCGTGCACTGTGATGTCTCGGTCAAGCTTCATGTAGACAAAGGCATTGACACAGTCCAGGATGAACTGGGGCTCCAGGATGACCGTGTCTTTCAGCTTGAAAGTTGGGAAGTACGCCAGGTGGCCTGCTTCGTGGCAGTACTTCAGCAGCAGCTGTATTTGCCGGTCACTGCAGTCATGTGGAACAGCCTTGACTTGCTTCGCTATGAACTTTGCCTCCTTGAAGGGAATCCAAGGCCACGTGACCTCCTGCTTGAGCGTGTGTATGGTTATGCAGAATCGGAGCCATGGAACAGGGATGTTACGTTGGCTCTTCCGGCAGCGGTCGATGATGGCCTCTCTCAATCGCTGCAGCTCATCTGCTTGTGCTGCACTTCCAGTGGATCTGGTGCTGTCGATTTTGAAGTACGATGTTTCGTTCCAGACAAGGTTCTCATACGGCGAACCTTCGATATTCTTTCGAAGTAGTTTACAAGGATCAGGCAAATCGGTTTTCTTCCACATGTCACTCTGACACCCCACTACAAACACATCATCTGCAGCACTCTGGTCTGTGCTGCTGTCAGCTTTCGCATTCAGCAGCAGCATGTCGAGCCAGCTTAGCAGCTGGTCTAGGCGAGTCGCATTGGCCGGTAGAGTGGCCCGCTCGATACATTCTTCCTGGCTGAACTGAAATTTATCGAGCTTGGGAAGGGTCTCTAGAAGGTCCAGAGAAGAGTTGTATGTGGCAATAAAGGTTGTGTTTTTGGCCATGAAGAGGGGCTGCACGGATTGGTAGACTTGCTGCCCTCCAAGGTCGCGGAATGTGATGACGGTATAGTCGGGCGTGTTGGCCCGGTCAGAGATGTACTTTACCCGGTCTGCGTTGAGAAATCCTGCGATGGTCTTGTGGATTTCCTCGCGCATTGCTGGCCCGTCGCTGCTGCTGCTACTGCTGTCCTCCATAGGTCCTGCATGGGTCCCAGCCACAGGATCCTCTCCTGCTGGGGCTCTCTCTCTGTCATCTTGTGTTGTCTCTTTGTCTTGGGGATGATTCGAAGTGGATGGTTTGCACATCATGGTGAGGACGTAGAGTCGACTCAGAGCATCTGGCATGTCTGGGCATTCGATGAATCGACAGTCATCAGAGATGCTTGTAATTGCGTAGGACGTGCGCATGCCGGGCGTGCTGAGTTCATTCTCATCGTGCATCTTCTCAAGCAACGCCTTCAGCAAGCTGGTCTTTCCAACGCGCGCCGCACCAAGTATTGCCGCGTGCAGGAAATGGATGACGGTCGTACCGCCCAACCTGGCTGCCTCCTGCTCTGCTGCTTCGAGTTCACTGATACTTGGCAGAACAGCAGTATCTCCTGGGCACAACGATAAGCACAGCACACATCAAAAAATGTTGTGTAACTGCAGGTGACATTTACAGTTTGTTGTTTCTTTTGTTTTGCTAGCAAGAAATCATACAGTACAGGCAACAGGAATGCAAAACAAGTGAGAGTGCATCTTCACTACATGCACTCGTATTATGAGAAAGCCCGCTTGACTCGCAAGTTTACGGTCACGGGTGTGTCTGAAAGTCATTGCTTCCCGCAGAATAACCACTCCATCACCGGAATATTGGCAGACAGGAGACACCTGTTATGGTGTTGCTGCAGTTGAGGCACTGGGCTTTATAGAGTCCAGGGGCGTCACACACGGTACCATCAGCACCACCACGCTTGTACCACTTTTCGCCCCGGATGCTGCGCCCAATTCATCCAAAAAACAAGCAATAAAAGAGCACTAAAATGTGCCCTGTTCACCCAAAAATCACTATTTTACCTTCTACCCTTACAGACGAGCCCATTTCAGCACACTTTACTTTCTTGTTTATTTGAGCCAGCGCGTGCTAAGACATGACCACAGCGTTTGTGGAAAAAGTCGAGAAAATCGCGATTTGAATTCCGCGACAACAAAATACGAAGTGGAGTGCGACGCGAGTTGCTGTTCTTGTTCCCCTCGGTAGACTGAACTGGTCTGGATGCAACTCTTTGTTGCAAGTACATGTAAGGTTATTCGTTTGAGTTTGGATTCCATGTTGCACTGAGTCTCCTAAAACGGATCGTCAACGATGTATCGAAGGAAGACCTAATGTACTTCGGAGCGGAAGAAGACTACATCCTAGCGTTCCATGCGCAGGATGAATTATTTTATGGACTTGCATCGGAAACAGAAGTCTCAAGTCTCTCAAAACTCTCCCACACGGAGCTAGCTTTACGATCCGACATCACGAATTTCTACTGACTTGAAACTAAGCAAAGCGGACTGATACGATTCGAAACTAACCGGGAACTGCTACAAACTACGAAGAAGAACATAAGTATTTCTTGTGAAGGTGCAAACTACAAACGGCGCGTAAGTCAAACTGGGCAGCAGCAGCGGCAAGCGACAATATGTTGATGGTGTCGTTTGTTGCTCAATTGCAGTGACTGTTGCACATTCTACGATGCAAGAACGCAGTGAGCGTGCTGCGATGAACGAATTAAGCCTTTGTACGGAAAGTTGTACACGAAGTGAAGCATAGTGTGGGCACTGTACTCGTACAATTACACGTGCCCTTCGCAACTGTACTACAGTGCCGGCACTCTATTGCTACTACTACTAACTGTTTGGCGCGCGCTCACACAGGCCGGATTCGTCAAGTACACGTACGGTAACCGCTGTACTGTAATCTGTAGCAGCGACCCTAGCTCTACTGCCGCTAGCGCAGGGTCCACATGTACTCGAACAAAACTAGCATGCATGTCACACATAGAACATGATTGTACAGCTCTTCGAACGAACGTTATTACTATTCGACTATTGGTGTGCATCACTGGTCATGCCTCGTAACTTTTTGGCGGAAAAGAAGTTTGAGTACTACTTTTCGTCCAGGATGGTCCAACCAATTCATCCTTAAAAGCAATAAAAAAATTCAAGGATCTTCGAACTTGTACAAAACATCACAACTTTCATTGCAAGGAGCATACAATTATTTGATTCAAACTTGATGCCTAGCAGCTAGCACCCCAAGACTCCAGGCAGCTATCCATTGCGATAGGCGGTTGGAGCCATGGGTAGAGACACCCAGATGATGGATTCCTCACGGATACATTCACTGCAAACTTGACGGAAACAGTGCTGGCTGCGATCACTGGGTCCAGAACTAAAATTTTCCAAGATCTACCATGTTACAATGGCGATCAGCATGGTCAAGAGACACTACAAGCATGTCAGTTGTCACTTGTCAGCTACAACATAATTCTATTCTGTCCACAACGACACCTATCTAGTATCTCTGGCTCCTGACGATCTACTGCAAGCTGATGCGAAAATGCATTACATGTACACCCGCGAACGCCGCGCTTGTCAACGGAATAGGGAAGTGTTTGGAATGCTGTTCCACGGCGGCAGAACATTCTGCAGCTGTTCACCGACACGACCCGCTTCACCAAACGACTTATGATCGTTTCGTTCTCCGAATTTTCTGGTAGCAGCAACAAGAATTGCGTCCGCGACGACAGGAAGAAAGTCTCTCGCAAACTAAAGTCCTGTTGCCACGAAGACAGGGAAGATTCCGCAAGCCCTTTCTTCTGCTTCCAGTGTTGTAGCTCCCCCGTCCACTGGCAGATCTTTCAATCCCACCGAACAAAAAATGGACCTTCTTCTCTCTCTAAAAAGAACTAACATTATTACTAGTACTTCGCGACTGTCTGCGGGCCGGCCGTGTACATCATGTACATAGACTATTGCATGCGGCGTGGCGCACTTTCGCAGGACATGACTTACGTTTTTGCACAGCGGCTGGCGCTAGAACTGTACAGTGTACTTTAGATTTTGCGATTTTTTCGAGGGCAATGGCTTCCTTTTTTGCCTTGGCCACCTATGATGTACAGAAAATACCAAAAAATCCATGAGAAGCGTGTTTTTGAGCTGGAGTGGGGGTTGTCTAATAAGTGCTAGGGGAACCCTCCTTTGCGGCTGTAGAGTGCTAAAACGTGCCCTGTTGGCCGAAAAATTCGAATTTTTTCTCCGCAGGACCCCCCCCCCCCCCCCGACCCCCCGTTGTACCACATCCAACCGCCCTGTGACGCACATGCACACACACACACACACACACACACACGCAGAGTACATCTACAATATGTGTATAACGCCATTGCACGACAACAACAGTCACTCACCTCCAGAAGATGTAGATCGTGTGCCAGCCGACAAGTCGGGCGACGACGTTGCTATGGCAGCAGGTGCAGCTGCGGGAGACACCGCAGCAGGGGCAGCAGTTGCAGAAGTCGAGGTGGCAGCAGCAGCAGCAGCAGTAGCAGCAGAAGTGGGAGCTGTGAGAGTCACGTCGGCGGAATCAGCTGCCGCAGGAGTAACTAGAGAGGAGGCAGGGATGTAACCTGTATAGCAGAACAAGAGTGAAGAATAGCAGAGCATAAACATCACCAGCCTGGCTATATTCACAGGTTTGAGGGACAGTTGCAAAAGGGAAATGTCTGAAGAACAAATTGACTGTCACCACCAGGACTCGAACCAAGGACCTTAGCTTGAGGCAAGCGATGCTCTAAGTACTGAGCTATGGTGTAGTCGTCATCCCAGCAGAGACTGTTCAACATTTTTATCCAGTACTTGCATGCAATTCCACACTGCTGAGTCTCCATTTGACCGTCATCAGCAGAAGAGAAAATAACAACACCAGAACTCTGTAGACTGTAAGTACAGTGCAGTGCTCAATGAAATCCAGTCGCGTCACTCAAGTACCCACCGGGTGTTGCACAGTCCTGGATCTGCAAACACTAGGCTGCAAAATGGTGCAAGGCGCAAAATTGAGTGATACGACTGGATTTCATTGACCGGGACTGTTCGTGCTGCTCTGTGTCCGCCAACGACTGCGTTCACAGTTTTCTTATCCTTGTTGAAGTTTCTGTCCCATCGCTGCATTCGTATTTGTTGAGTATCCTACTAAAAAAAGATGACATACTCGCACTGCCATCGCAGGCTACACAATATTTTCTTCTCTTCAGAATTGGCGGCTATCCAGTAAACTGCAGAGATCACTGCCCATCATTTGGCGAGCACTGTGGCTATACGCCCAGTGAGAAGGCAGATATTGCCTGTGCCTGTGGTGAAATAGAGTATAGCTAAACAAACAGACAGCTAAAGCATGCTCTACGTACCATATGCAGATAGCAGCTCCCGCACTGCTGTTCTCATTTGAGGATTGTCCGCCCACTGTTCGTCCTCACCCTCAACACAGGTGGCAAGGGCGGCGTCTGCTCGTTCATGCACAACTGCGGCTGACACTCCCTGGCGACGCGCATGCCTCAAGGTATCTAAAACACACAACGTAAAGGAAAATAATACACTTTCATGTATTCGTATGCTTGGTGTTTCTTCGGCGTTGTTCGCAAGGTTGAAAGTGTGCAGTTTGAAAGTATGATAAAGACTGTGTCGTTCTTCGCGAGCTGTTGTGATATGTGAGGTTGTAATTCAACTGGTTTACTGCACAATTTTCGAAATGCGCCTTTCAAATACTGATTGTGAGGAAAAACCATAAAAGAAAACAGGCTTTTTCAAGATAACAGGGCTGTGGTTGCCAAGCAACGAGTAATCTTACAATTACGTGCCGGAAATGAGGTATTGCAATACCTTGCAAACATGGTCACAACAGGGAGCCAAAACTTGTTTGGGCCGCAGAGGTGTCTGAACACATAATTCTCTGCAAGCTTGAATGAAAACCGCTATGATACAATAAATATTTTGACAACGCTTTGCTGATAGAATAGGTAGACTACGCATGAAGAGATGGCCAATGACTGACACAGTTCATGCATCATGCCTCACCATCTGTGACGAAAAACTTGAGCAGCTTGGCGCAGACTTCGACAAGATTCCGGGAGGGCTCCAAGTAACACAGGACTTTGGACAGCGACACGTCAATGTTCAACTCGGTGATTGCTTGCATTGCTCCGGTTTCTACGCAGATGACAACAAGACAACAGAACACGGACACGCTTGTCAAGACGCGAACACTCCACTGTAGCCACTCATCATAACAGAACATCTGAAATTATACTCTTAACAGTCTCTAGACTAACCGTACATCATCACAGCACTCTGTAAAATGAAGTGGATTGGGGTGGATTGGGGTGGGGTCGGGGGAGGGCGATTGGAGAGCATTCGTGTTGATTACTTCGGCAGGAAGAGTTGTATCAAGTCAAAACCCTGCGAGCAAACTAGACAGCACCGGGAGGATACAGCCATTAATATTTTGCTAACAAGAGCCCTCTATGGTCAAGTAGAGTTTGAACAATTGGCACCCTGGCAAAATGCAAGCAAGCCTGCCCTCCGTAACGGCACGAAGCCATTCGGGATCCTACCTTGGATGATGCCGCGCATGTGCAGGATGAGCGTTGTGAAACGTTTGATGGCGTTGTTCTTCAGCTTGGTCCTGTCGACGTGCTCCATCATGTTTACAAAGCTCCTGCATATCTCGATACACTCCCTTCCCGGACATAGCTCCACGATGGGAACTGGGGAGAAAGATTGGCAGACAAGATACAAAACGTGCAAAGCACAGAGTAAATATTTTGATTGGACAAATTATCAACGATACAATAATTCACACACGCGATCATTTTGTTCTATCACACTCGCACAATTTTTATCATTATAGCTGTGCCTCTTCCCCACCCCTGTCTTTGAAGAACGGGTACTGTGGTGGAAAACGATCTCCAGGGAAAACATGTTCATGGAATAGAACATGTGTGTATTTTCATGAACTGCCGGGGTTGCAGTACAGCGCCCAGAAGACGCGGGCCAGTAGTATGGCGCGCAGCAAAGACAGTGCCGAGTGGGAGTGTAGCCTGACGCTAACGGATGATGCTAAAAATGAAAAAAAGTACTGTAATTTCACAAATTTTCGGTTTACTTGTATTTTCGGTACTTTCGGTGCATCTGTTTCATACCTAAAATTTCAATACACCGAACAAACACTAACACACACAATCCAACAGGGAACTGCCACTCTGTACCGAAAACTTCTGTTTACCAAACCTGACCTTTTCCCCTCATACTGAACATATTCAGCACCGACAATTTCTGAAACTGGAGTACTCGGAACATTCTTTAACTATACTAGGAACATGCTCCACAATCACAAACTTTTATCTAAATGGTGCAGAGCATGTGAAAAGGGTGCTCAGGGTGAAAATTGCAGGTTTGGGGTTATCTTGGCCTCGTGTTAGGCCTTCCAGTTTCACAATGACTATAACAATTTGCAGAGAAACCGGGCGAACCTGCAAATACCTTACGTGATGAGAAAGAGAGGCTTTATCAAGTCCTTCCAAGTACATAAGGAGCTTATAATCTTGCGTACAGACACATTAATTCACTCTCTCAAGCACGTACACACAAACACACCCACACACGAACACACGCACCCACACACACGCACACGCGCACACACACACATGCACACACATACACACACACTACTACTACTACTACTACTACTACTACTACTACTACTACTACTACTATGTACAGCTACCCTATCGGGCCACGCCGCTCCCAGAAGCGGGAGACAACGACAAGAAGAGAGAAGAGAAGAGAGAGAAATCGCAAAGCACACACACACACATGCACACGAACACACACATACACACATGACCACACACACGCACATACCCTGCTCGCCATCATCCCTGGGTGATGGCCGATTCAATGCGATGTCCAAGAAGTTACAAACGGAATCCACCACCGACAGTTCAGTTTTGTACATAGTGAGCACCTTCACAGCTTCCGAGATATCCTCTTGCGTCAGGCGAAATTGAAACGTAGCTGATTCTTGTATACACATATTAACAAGGCATACAACACACAAAATATACACAAAGGTTCATACCCAATCTCCGGAAAACTACCAAGTTCGGCCTCACTAGGTGTCATTAACGTAGCTCGAGTGAGCGGCCGATCCTATGGCAATGAACTCAAGTGTACTGTTAGGTACCTCCTCCCGTACGTTCTACAACCTTTTCCAAGCTGGCCTGCATGCACCCTCGTACTCACCCTTTGTCTCCTTTTGTCACCTTTTGTTCCCTTGGCCTGGGTAGCTACTTGCGCGGCCATATCTGCCATAGCTACCCAGGCCCTTTATCTTGCCGCCCTCACTCAATCTCTCTCTCTCTTCCATAATGTAGTCGTTTCGTTCGTCTTTGTCTCCGTCTCCCCATCTCCCCTTTCGTATGTTTTAATCAGGTGAAAGTGTCAAGGTCAGAGTGCTCTACTCATGACAAACACATTCGCCTTCAACACTAGCCAGAAAATAAGTGCCGAACCAAGTCAAGGCGAGAGAGCGTAACACTCAATCTCTGTTCACAGGTTCATACGTCAAGGCCGTCACAGCCGGGGCAGCTGAGGCTGCCCCACCTTTTCGGCCGTTTTTTTTTTTTTTTTTTTTTTTTTTTTGAGCATTTTACAACAAAGCGCGATGATCGCAGCTTAGCGCAAACGTGACAAATCTTTGTCCCCGGCCCCCCGATCGTGGTTTGTTGCAGAAAAAAGTCTTGCATTGCTAACACTGATAATGGCACCAAATGCCTGGAAATGCTTGCAATTGGCTTCAATTTTTGTGAATTTTTTCCCGGGGGAGGGTAATGTTTGTCCCCGATCGTAGCGTTTTCTTGGTTTGTTGCAGAATCAAAAAGACTTTCATTGTAGTTACCGTACACTGAAATGGCACCAAATGCCCGGAAATGCTTGAAATTGGCTTCAATTTTTGAAGTTTTTTTCCCGGCGAGGACCCCCGCACCCCCCCCCCCCCCCCCCCCTTTCCATGGCCGCCCCACCTCCAACGTCGGTGCGAAGGGCCTGAACGTATACCAGTACTGAAGCACATGCACGTGTGCTCCAGTGCACACATGTTCACACGTACGTGCCTGCAAGCATGCACGTGCAGGAACACACACTCCCCCACTCCCCCCCCCCCACACACACACACATACGCACACACACACACACACACACACACACACACACACGCACACACACACACACTCGTGCGCACGCACATGCACATTCCCACACGCATACATGCACACGATTTCGTCTACCTTATCTACCCTGCCCCACAGTTTGGAGCTGCGGCATTGGACGCCTGATCATGGCGTGGCGAGGTTCCATGGAAGAGGAAAGGTGGTTCTGGACACACCCTTCTGGTTCTCGATCCGTATTAGTGTTATTGTTTAACAAATCGAAATGTGCATGCTACAGGCTGGTTCGCCGATAAGTAGAGCTACCTATGACAGATTCAGGCCTTCCTTCATTCACTCCAACTCAATCTCTGGCTGATCCTCTCTCTCTCTCTCTCTCTCTCTCTCTCTCTCTCTCTCTCTCTCTCTCTCTCTCTCTCTCTCTCTCTCTCTCTCTCTCTCTCTCTCTCTCTCTCTCTCTCTCTCTCTCTCTCTCTCTCTCTCTCTCTCTCTCTCTCTCTCTCTCTCTCTCTCTTTATCCCTCTCCCTCTACATATTGGGTTCAAACCTAGGAACTAACTTCTGGAAAGGTTTCTTCGCACACCTCCCTACGGCCTCCCGTAACAAGGCAACATTTGGTACATGGGAGACACCAAAATAGAAGAAGAGGATGTGCATAATTATACTCTTCTGGTCTTGTCCTCGTCCATACACTCACCATCCTCAGTGACCAGGCTTGCCAGTAGCTCAAAGAGACCTTTGCAGAAGGTGCCGTTCTGTTCCTGTGCATGACCACGCAGCAAGTCCAGGTATTGCCGCTCAGCAAACAGTGGCGACGCAAGGACAATACCACGATTGTCGGCCTTCCGCATCAAATCTTTAACCCTCCGGTATTCCACCATAATAGTACCGGCAATCGTAGCTTTGCCGCTGCCTGCACCGCTAAACGCCATCGTGTTCGTTACTACTGTCTTTTTCAATCCTACTTCATCCATCGTCAGCAGAGTAAGTTAGACAAATTAATGAGTCCGCCTATTTCACTATTTATTCCTAAACCTCCGCTGATCTGCACACCACTATCCTTGTCCTTGACTGCATCACGCAATAGTTTCTGCGCCTTCAGGAGAGACGCCGCCGGGAACTCCGCAGATCCGCCAA
Source organism: Sycon ciliatum (assembly GCF_964019385.1). NCBI lineage: Eukaryota > Metazoa > Porifera > Calcarea > Leucosolenida > Sycettidae > Sycon > Sycon ciliatum. The sequence goes on along the minus strand of NC_088652.1, from coordinate 3,650,792 downwards.
CGGCACACCTTTGACCTCCAAGAACGGCAGCTACATTTTCATTGCTGAAATCAGCTTCTAACTCTAAGTTCTAGTCGGGGATCCGAAATCTGTAGGATGCTTTTTATTTTCGGGGTATGCCACTTCAGAGGGAGGACTTGAAACTTCGCACAGAGGTAGGTAAGGGTCTCTAGAGCGTAGAGGACGATTTGAGAACTACTTGGCCGTCCCGAAGCTGTGCACCAATGCCGGTGCAAGGAGGTTTGTTCGCTCGTCGACGCGCACGCGTCGAACACTATTTTAAAAATAATTTTCGTTGCCGTGATTTCACAGTATTTGCGCCGTTCAGCGCTTGAAAATGGGGGAAAATCAGTGGGTTTCGCTGACGTAACCAGACATTTTCATGCGAATGACTCAATTTTGCTAGATTTTCAAGAGAAACACAAAGAAACACGAAGCAAAAAACGCAAAGTCACTCCGTCCATGAAGCATTTAAATAATTAATTGTTTTATTTCATTCTGTTTGTGTCTTTGTGAGTTCTGAAGTAACATAGCTGGTTCGTTGGAGGAGGACATGACTGGTGTTCCTGAGATTGTCGTGCGTAACGGCTAAATGACTTGCCACTTGACCCTGATGTCGACAGGCAGGTCTCGTAGGAACTGTCCGTCTCCATCGAGGTGACTCTGGATTGTTTTTAACAATAGTGTTTTGTAGATTGATCATCACTACAAACGATTTCATGCTAGTCAATGAGCGGACTGACAACGTGTGGTAAGGTACACACCATGGCAGCTGCCTTGAACGGAATCTTTGGATTTATAATACCAGTGAACGTAGACTGAATGCATGACTTGTCTTGAATAACGTCTCTTTGAATCATTGTTTTGTTGAAGTTTCGGGTGCTAGGCTGCACAATTCATGCGTACGTGGAAGCATTCACATTGTAGAAGATCATGGGATGATTATTTCCCTATACTACTTCATTCAGTCCTTTGTGTGGTAGATTGAGGAGTACTAGTAGTAGACCTAGTATATTTTGTAGTATATTATTTTTAGGAATTCATAATATTATTTCCGCAAACGCAATCAGTAAATGTGGCGGTAACATTATAATCATTTTAAAACTACAGCTAGCTACGGTGCATCATATTTTATGTGAACAAAGGCTGAAAGCAGATGATTGTAAACAGTGTCATGGACGCGATATGCATCGGCGCGGCACCACCGCATACATCCAGGCAAGACGATGTAGCGCAATATCTGTGTTGAACGGTTTTTGATCCCTTCATCATGGATGGAGAACAGTATCCATTCTTCATCCGGTTTGCGATCCTCTGCTCTGTGCTGCCAACGACGTCCATGTCCACTAAGTGGAGCAACAAGTCTTAATTAAAATTTCACCAGTTGTAGTCTTCGGGGTGCTGAGTCGAATGGTCGTGGTCCGAGAAAGCTGAGACGCTCCCTTTCTACTTCAATCCCAATCGAACTCGCGCACTTCCACCGAAACTGGGTGACTGCGCCCTACTAGATGGGGATTTGTATGCAAAATGTGGGTGCCCAAATTACCTGTGCACGCCAGCAGGCGACAACTTACTTTCACACCAAGGCCGTTAAGGTTCAACTCGAGTGCCAGGAGTGCACCCAAAAAAGGTCAAACAGGCCAGTAAGTTGTACCCTGCAGGCACCATGGGCACGGTGACCAGGTGACTGGTGTACGCAGGAGCACGTGACCGCTTGTTCAACCATGTTCGATTGGGAATAAAGGAGGAACGCTGCATTGCAGCCTTTTCGGACCAAAACCAATCGACTCAGCGTCCAAAAGACTACAACATATGGGCCAATCGCGGTCATCCATGCTTTTATAAGAACGAAATGGCGCTTTTAGTGACATTTTGCATACAAATCCCCGTCTAGTAGGGCGCAGTCACCCAGTTTCGGTGGAAGTGCGCGAGTTCGATTGGGATTCAAGTAGGAAGCAGGCGCGTGCACCGTATGAGTTTTTTGGTGTCTGGAAACCACCTTTTTTCGGGCAATCTTGCCAAAAGAAAAGCGTGTAGTACTGGATTGGTTATCGATCCTGCAAACGCATCGATCGACGGGCAGTTTACAGTACAGTGACTATATCCTTATTTCGAAGTGAGAGAGAGTTGCTTTGCATGCAGTTCGAAATACATTATTCTCTTTTTCTTCAGTGGAGAGTAGCAACGGAGGGATCAATCTCTAGCTCTGGTTCGCTCCTGGATTGGCGATGACGTTCAAGAAATCCGTTTTGTCTCGAAATTTGAGTCAAGCACGCGCGATGCAAGTCAGTTCAAGGATATGATTGACGATATCTCCTTCAGAACCGTTGACTCAAATCAAGAATGAGTCGCCACAGCCTTTCGTTCTCGCTCATGTGCGCAGCAGAGATGTTCGTCAAAAACTTTGTCGACTGGAAGACGTAAAAATGTGCGTCCATGATCCATTTGCGCTGCTTCAGAACGAAGCGCTGCTCCGGCCGCGACTCAAGGACGCGGGGCTTCGCTTTTCTTCCGCGAGCTTCCATCGAAGCAAGGTCCATAACTCTCTATTGAAATCATGTGGAACATTGCCAATACACGCTGAAAACTTCGTCATAAGAACAGAAAGAAAGAGACGTCGAATGTAAGCAGTGTTTTGATGAAACAAACAAGCCTGGAGTGGACTAGTGAAGTACCATAGTCTGATAGACATAGTGTTATAGACTGTAGTGTAGCCTGGGCAGCTAGGCTTATCAAACCTTTACGTGTTCAATAATTATGACAAACATGTATATGGGTACATTGACTTTTGCACCCTTTTTGCAAATGCTTTTTGAAGTGCTGGTATGTAAAAGGTAACCCGTTTTATCCTGCTATCGATTATACATGTACCAACATTTCCATGTAACCGGCATCGTCCCCTCCCTCCATTCCTCTTTATTCTTATTTCTGTCCTTTCTACCCCTGTACCTGGTTCCCTTTCAGACGCGTTTGTGCCGGCATGATCTGATGATAGCAGTCGGACGAGCCCCCCCCCCATCTCATCAGCACCAGTCACGGTTCATTGGTGCCCTGCACCCCTGATCTTGAGTCCCCCCCTCCCTCCTCCCTAGCCGGCTGCCCTCGCCGTTATACATGGTTATCTCCAACGGGATGTTCGGGGGATGCGCATGTGCACAAAATTCATACGTAATTATATAATGGGGCCCCAGAAGAAAAATTATCAACTCTAGAAACCCCCTTTTCAAGACTCGGTGCACGCCACTGGGAAGGGAGCGTCTCAGCTTTCTCGGACCAAGACCATTCGACTCAGCACGGTGGCTCCTACCCCTCGGGTCCAAATTTGTTTTGTTTGAAACGTGGCTACAACGATTGTACTTTGTTCCGTTGGATATCTAGTGTACGGAGACAAATTTTTATCAAGTTCTACCGGCCGGTTTCACTCGGGGGAGGGGCCAAAGATAGCATACTCACAATTGCCAATTTAGGCCAAAAAATACCGGAAAACCACTTTTTTGGCCGTAGCACTGGTAGTTACCCCCTTTTTCTTGATGTCCAACATCAGGACAGTAGTATACTTGCTAAATATCAGCATAAGCTGTAGAAGTGGGTAGAATTCTGCTAGAAGGTGACCTTTTTTCTCTTTTCGGAATCATCCCATTTCAGCGCACATGTCCCACAAATTAGCCCCGCCCACAAGTATTTGACACTGGACTTGCCCTGTATTTGATGGTTATGCTATCATAACCTAATAGTGGTACTGTGTAGCAAGTTTGAGCAAGTTCTACCGAAGGTAACTCGTGAAATAAAACTTTGAAGTTTCAAGTGATGCCATATTTCAAGAATCAGCACATTGCACTGGGACATTGTCCAACGCCTTAGAACCCCTGGCTCCACCATATGACAGATACGTGCCTTACAATAATTGATTGCAACATCTTCCGAACATAGTAGTAGAGCTTTGGATCAAGTTTTAGCAGTTTCCACCGAAGCTAACTACCAAAATAGAACTTTGAAGTCGCCCACATACTAAATGCCATAGCTGAGCATGTGCATTGAGTGTATGGTCTAAAGGTTTTCACAACTAGCTCCAATGCGGCAGATACGCGTCTTACATTACTTGATTGCTACATCTTCAGAACATAGTAGTAGAGCTTTGGATCAAGTTTAAACAGTTTCTACCGAAACAAACTACCAAAATAGAACTTTGAAGTCGCCCACATACTAAATGCCATACATGTAGCTGAGCATGTGTATTGAGTGTACATGTATGCTCTAGTGTTCTTCACAACTTTCTCCAACATGAAGCCGATAGTGATGTGGAATTTGTTGACTGCTTTGTCCAAAACATGGTGCTGAAGCAATGCACATTGGGCACTTTCTACTGGTAATGTAATTATTATATTATACAGTGTTTGCTGCCAACATAGCAAGAAATACTTCTATACTAAATGCGTATTCCACGGGGTACGGTCCAATGGCTTTTCACTTCACATCTAGCCACTGTTCTTCGTGCATTACTTGAATGCTTAGTCTCCGTGGTAATGAAGCTAAGAGCCACACTGGAGAAGTTTCTACTGAAGCTAACTATCAAAAATATAAAATTTCCAAGATGCTACTATTACATCAAGTAGCTGTGTGCAATGTTGAACACAGTAAGCAAAATAGAGTCACTAAAACCCTATTTGCCAGATACAAGCTGTTGAGACTGATAGCAGCTGCATGAGCTGATATGGATGGCGGTTCCACACTGACCAGCACATATACACGCGCACAGGCAGAAGAACACACAAGTAATACACCTAACGTTACTTCGAAGTACACTGCGTACATCATGTAAATACAAGCGTATATACAAGCATCACTCCTGTTCTCCACAACCGGCAGTCCTGGGCCACTCCAGCTGGTCAGAGTGCAATAATTTCTGCACCAGGCTTGACTTGGAAAGCTAATCACAACTGCCATGGCTGCAACATGAGTATTACCAGCGCTTTTACAGTGCTACTTGTATTATATTATTGTCAATCCATTGTGGTGCATGGCACTCGTTTTCAACAACCGAGTTTATGTCATTAGTTGCATATCCAACGCCAGCAGAAAAAAGCGGGGGTGGGGCAAATTACCACGGTTCAACACTAGTCATATTGAACGGCGTTATGCCATGCCAGGCGCGCACACAAAACGCCCGCGCGAGCGCGCATGCATGTACACACCCGGGTGACACACATTCATGCGACTTTACATAGCCTGCACTGTCGTTCTATGTCATAGGAGTGAGTGCACACACATATATATGTACATGTAGATTGCCTAATTTTGCATACGTAATAAAATTGTATATGTATACACACATCTGCGTGCACACATAGATAAACTCAACGGCATACGCATGAGTGTGTGCCAGTAGGGCCACATGCCAATTATCGGATTAGTCTGTGAAAGTTGCACGGCACGACAAACTTTCGGACAGTCTAAAGATATGACACAATGAATGTGGAATACCCTCCAGTGTGTAAGACCATTTTCATATCTATTTCGCAGCGTTTGTGATTTTCGGAGCGTCCCTGTTGATATTTGATGTCCTCACTTGGTTGATGACACAGTCACAAATTATCAAATTCACCTCCAATGCCATCCAATCTGCGTTCCGCGATACATGTACAGTGAACGGTGTTGAGGAAAGCCATGCAGCAATAAAACAGTCGAGACTCCCAAGCAGAGGACACAATTCAACAGCGTATTGAAGTACGAATTGTTCTAAACACTTTTCAAGACACAATTACAAAATTTGAAGTGCGTCTTGAAACGTGTTTGAAGTGCTTCGATGTATTTACCTTCGATCTCCCTGAATTGATCCATCCACAGCTACCTGACGAATTTGCCAGTCAGTGCGGGAGATGATCGAGCAAGTTCTAATTATTTGAAGGTCGCGAGATGTCAGTGGCACTGGCAGGAAATCTACACAAGCGTGTTCTGAAAATAATTTTCTAATACTCAGGCATGATTCAAGAGCGGACTTTGATTTCTCCCTTCTTATGGTACGAGCACCAGTCGACATTGCATTCTTGGAAAAATCTTCTGCGAGTGCTGCCTTCCCCTTTCATAGAAAGAACGAGTGAAGAGGGACACTAGCAGCAGGTTCTAGCTAGGTCGCCAGAATTGCAGAAAAGCGAGAAGACGTTTCCTACAACATGATCGCACAAAAATCATCGCTACCGAAATATTTACTGAAAATCTACACTTTTCAAACGATGCGCGCGCAGAGGCCTCGAGGGTACGTGTGGAGCCACCTTCCTCTTAGTCTTAGACCCTTTGCACAATAACGGTCACGTGATCCGAGACGGGGCATCCTCTTCGATTTTTGTGCAGAGTATCACTACTATCAGATGTTGAGCATGGTGGAACACTGTATTTTTCCATTTTGGAGATGGAGGAGAGAGTGTCGAGTGGTTTGCCATCGATGGCTGTGGAACCCGTGGACGAACTATCAAATGAAGAATGGTCTGTGAAGGGACTGAACAGTTTTCTGCTGAATGAGGGTGTGTATCTGTCTGGAAAAAGAAGGAGTTGTTGGAGAGGTAAGTTTTCCGCATTCAGTGGATATTTCGGATTACATGTACTGTAGTTTGAAATTTATTTTTCTTTTCTTTACCTTCTCTCCTCTGTCGATGTAGAGAACACTTCTCTGCGCAGAACCCTGATGCTCCTAGAACTAAGAGGGGCACCACTTCCGAGTGTACCTTCATCATGCCCAACATTTCATGCGTCCAAATGGATGAGTGATGAACCTCTCAGGTTTCCCAGAGTGAGTGCCACACCATGCTTGCTCATCTCCAACGCAGGGGCAAGTCGCCGACGACAGTGAAGAGAGAGCTGATGGAGTAGTACTAGTGAAAAGCCCGTGGATAGTGTCTATGAGTTTTACTTTGGTGGCTATGTGCATAATGTGAAAGTCTGTCATATCGTGCACACAGCCACAGCTCGAACTCAGATGACTTTCTCCGCACACCTGAGCGATGAGGCTGCGTCTCTCTGCATCAGCAGCTCGAGCAGCGCCAGCAAGCAGTCTATCTTCCTTGAATAGCGAAGACAGGGATGGGTCATGCCTTTTTCCCAAGCTCCAGAGTCTCTTGGCAGGGCGTTCCGCATCTTAGCAAAAGCAAGGATGAAAGTCGTCATCGACAAAGTGTTCCGAGCACAACACTGTGAACGATATCGCAGCAAACTGCGGCCCTCTTCTCACCAGATAGCCAGGAGTTTGGGGATTCAAGAGTGTGGAATGCCAGCATCACCAGGGAACGCATGGAAAGACAAGTGGGTTTCTTAGACTAGGGATGACGGTTGCTGCAAACAAGAACCCAAAATTGGTCCTTGGAAAGCGTTTCGGCACTTCTTCCTTCAGAACTAAAAAAACTTCAAATGAAAAAAGGCTGGGGAGTACATACATGAACATCGCGTCGGGACCGTGAAAACTCAGCCTGTCACAGGAAACTTGATCACGTCCTGCAGCAAACCATGCATGCTGGTTGCATGCCAAGTGTGCAGCGCGTGCACAGCATGCCCCGTCTCGACCCCTCTCGTGCGAAGGGTCTAATGCTGCTGAGCGGGTTGTCACATTCTGACATACATCGGCGAGTACCGTAAAAGCCCGTAATAAGGGACCATCGCAAAAGTTCACAGAAGCCCCCGAAACGAAGACGTATAGAATCAAGCATGGAAGGAAGGGCTTGGTGGAAAATTCATGCCCGCGTGTGTACGCCTCGAGGGCTTGCCCGAGAGCGTACACACAAGGGCATGGAGTGCCCGAGTGCGTATGCCCGGGCCCGAGGGCTTGCCCGAGGGCTACGCACGAGGGTACGCATTTTCCATCAAGACCTTCCTACCATGCTTGATTGTGTTTCAAACATACCGCATACATCAACAAGCAAACACCAATCACCGATCAGCACGTCCTGATAACGTCCGGAGCTGAAAATGAGGACAGGGGCATGAAGGTATAAAAGCGACACTCCTCTAGGGGTGGTGGTCGGGGACGTGGAGGATTCAGCTTGTTAGTTTCAGCTCCGTACGCTCGAGGGCTTGCCCGAGAGCGTACGGAGCTGAAACTTCACCTTGCTCGAGATGAAACTAACGGTTACTTCAGAACGAAACTTCACCTTGCTCGAGATGAAACGAACGGTTACTTCAGAACGAAACTTCACCTTGTTCAGCTGAAATGGAGCTGGAACTTCAGCTTGTGAGTTGCAGCTCCCAAGCCCTTGAGCGTACGGAGCTCAGAACGAAACTTCAGCTTGTGACTGTGAGTTTGCCCGAGAGCATACGGAGCTGATACTTCGTGAGCTGAAACTTCAGAACGAAACTTCAGCCGTGCGCTCGAGGGCTTGCCCGAGAGCGCACGGAGCTGGAACAGCTGGAATCCGAACATGGAAAACTGACCCCGGTGATTGCCACTTTACTTATTTTGGCTTGCTAAGTATTAGTTCAGAGCAGATAGATAGGTGCATGCTCTTTTATTTCGCTTACCAGAGCAAGTAACGTCAGTTCACAGTCGAATGTACATGCGAACTGAGCTGACAACGAAAAACTGCCAGTGCCACAGACCCTTGCCGAGCTACGCTGATAGATGGCACCATAGCCTGGCATTTGCATAGCAATTAGCATGCATGCAGGGCATTGGATGTCACCGTACTCCGTAGCATGCTAGCAGGGCATTGCCATGCCGTAGTCCAGGCAATACACACAATTTCTGCCCTGGTACAAGTCGATGCTGATTGGCCGTCGGATGGCAACAAGCACGTGATATGTTTGAACGTTAGTTTCGGGCCTGACCCCCCTCCCTCCCCCCTCAAACGAAACGACAGTCACAATAATTATGGGCTTCATTATTTCACTTGGATGCTCAAACATAATTTTAATTATACTACACTGTGCACGCATGGTCATGTATACTGGTTTGTATGCATTCATGTCTGGAGTAGTCTGACTGTCATGTTCATTGTCGTGCTGTGTTACGGTCACGCGAGTCGGCATCTTAGTGCACGACAATGCTGTCTGCTTACGCTCTCTTTGTATGCATTCATGTCAGGCGATAGAGCGGCCCTCATTTGCATGCTTCGACGGGTCCGGGTCTCTGGTTTCACATGTGCCCTGCTCGGCCTGCTGTGCCTTTATGTTGCCCTGCTGTATATTATACCATGGTGCTTTTCCTTTCGGCTAGTCTTCAGTAGTCTTCTTCTTTAGTAGTTGGTTAGTTGGAAACACAATAACAACAGAAGTTTGCAATGCGAGTCGAGCCTGAAGTGAGCCAGAAGAATACAGTCTAGAAATAGTAGAATCCAGTAAAGCGAGCCAGACAGAGAGCTGGCCATAAACTGGTCCTTCGAGCCGGATCACGACCAGCAGAAAGTCTCTGTTTCCTTTGCCTGTCATGGAGTTCCCACGAAGGAGTAGCAGGAGAACCCTAGGTAAGATGCCCAAGCGGTTCCTCTCCGATGGGGAGCAGGCCCAAGAGCCGAGGCGGTCGGGACGCAGGAGCGGCGGCAGGACGTCCGCAAGCGAGAGCCTTGGGGACGTTGGACTTGAAGCTGCGATATTGCGTAGGACCAAGGAGGCAGAACTGAAGACTGCACGGCGGATCGCCGCTCTGAAGCAGCAGGAGATCGACCTCCAAATTGACCTGGTAAAAAAGGAGCTCGAAGTCGAGCAGGCGAGGGCGGCGGAGGAGTTGGCCAGCGCGAGCAGTGCCGTGTCAGCGCGAAGTTCTGCTGTGGATACCTCGAGCTCAGAGCCAGAGAGCTCAGAGCCAGAGAGCTCAGAGCCAGAGAGCTCAGAGCCAGAGAGCTCAGAGCCAGAGAGCTCAGAGCCAGAGAGCTCAGAGCTAGAGAGCGAGGATATCAATGGTGGGAGCTGCCCACGTGGCGTGGGAAATCGTCGTGCGCGATGGGACGCGGAGGCCACGCGCAGGCTGGCCAACCACTTCAGTCGAAGTGCCTTCAGCGACGCAGGTGCTGGCGCAGTGGCTCATTGCAGGCCCAGGTTAGAACAGGGGTCTGGGTCACAGCCTGCACAGCAGCCCATACAGCTGAACATGCAACAGCCAGTGCAGCCTGCAGTACAACCCAACACCTCAGCTCCAGTGCCGAGAGCAAGCCTGCTCAAGTATCGACCTGCTCCAACACCAGCCCCACGTGCGAAGCCCAGACGTCTACCAGCTAAGCCAGTCCCGCCAGTGCCTTTGCGACTCCGTCCAGTCCAGCAGGCCTTCAAGCCCAAGGAAGCGGGACTCAACCCTGCGGCGGAACCCTACTTCCCGCCCACCAAGGCGACCGACCCAGCAGTCGACTGGGCAGACGGAGCGGCTATGTTCCAGATGGGAGTCTGCAGGTCCCTGAAGCCACTGGACCTGCCAAAGTTCGATGGCAAGATGCTGTCATATGTGAAGTGGCGTGAGCGGTTTCTCCGTCTAGTACACGAGAACCCGCTCTTGTCAGAGGACTATAAGCTCGCACACTTGAGGGAGGCACTGGCGGACGGAGCGGCCGAGGACCTGATCGCGGACGTGCTAGACGGCCCGGGCGCCTACTCCGCCATCATGGAGGAGCTGGATCGGTGGTACGGGGGCACAGACCGTAGCCTCGAACAGCAGGAACGCGAGCTCATGAGCTGGCCGCAGATCAACACGGAGCGCGAGCTGGATGAGCTGAAGACGCTGGCCGTCAAGCTGAGGTCCCACGCTGTGACACGGCGCTCCGTCCTCAGCGGCCTGGCGTCGGCGTTCGATCCTCGTGGGCAAATTGCGCCGTTCACGATCCGTGCCCGCGTGCTGCTGCAGGACACTTGGTTGCTGGACCAGGCGTGGGACGATGAGCTTCCTCCCACACACGCCAGAAAGTGGAGGGAGTGGTTTGACGAGCTGCCCGACCTGGCCGCCATCAACGCGCCACGCAGTTTCAAGGCGGCTACGGAGTCCATCCTCTCCGTCCACACGTTCACGGATGCGTCTGACCGTGCCATCGCTGCGGCGACCTACATCCGCGCAGAGGATGCAGCCGGCAACGTGCGGGTGACGCTCGCCATGGCCAAGGCCAAGACAGCCCCGGCTCGTCGGCAGACCATCCCCCAGCTGGAGCTTCGCGGCGCCGTCTTGGGTCTGCGGACCAGCAGCGAAGTTGGCAACGCTCTGGACATCCCGGTCGCCGAGCACACGTTCTGGACGGACTCCATGAACGTGTTGGGGTGGATCCGCTCGCACAGCCGCAGGTTCAAGGTCGACATCGGCAACCGCGTCTCAGAGCTACAGAACGCCACGAAGCCCTCCCAGTGGAGGCACGTACCCGGCAAGCAGAACCCCGCCGACAAGGGTACCCGTGGGCTACCAGCGAAGGAGTTGGCGGAGGACCGGGTGTGGTGGCACGGACCCGCGTTCCTGTCGCAGCAACCAGACGTATGGCCGCCTGAGAAGTCAGCGTCCACAGAAGGTCTGCCAGGCGTCATCCAGCGGGAGACCACGTTCACGCTTGCCGTCACGCCAACCACTCGCCTCCAGGCGTCCAGATACCGCACCTGGAAGCAGCTGCTCAGGGTGACTGCGTGGTGCTACCGGTTTGTCAGCCGATGCCGCCGCAAGCCGCGCGTCGGCATGAAGGGGGAGGATACCAGCAGCGATCAAGACGTCACCGTTGCAGTGTCGACTTCGCGAGCAGCCAACTCGAACTACCCTACTGTCAACGTGCCAGAGCTGACGGCGGGTGAGGTAGGCCGCGCTGAGAGGCACTGGATACGACAGGCACAGAAGGACGCGTACGGCCCAACCCTGGAGCGTCTGGCCGCCGGAAAGCCAATGCAGGCTAGCGACCCGCTGGCGGCGCTAACCCCGACGCTAGATCAACATGCTGAACCGCTGATGGTGGTCGGAGGCCGTTTGAAGGCTGCGAAACACTTGCCATATCGTGTACGCTTACCGATCATCCTGCCTCAGAAGCACGTTGTCACGCGGCTGCTGATCGAGAAGGAGGACCGGAGGTGCCGCCACAGCGTGGGACCTCAGCATCTGCTGTCCAACCTGAGGGAGAGGTTCTGGATAGTAAACGGTGCATCAGCAGTCAAGACGGCACGCCAGTCGTGCGTTCCGTGTCGGAAGAACTGGGGTGTACCGGCGGCGCAGATCATGGGCGCTCTGCCGGACTTTCGGACTGCCGGGTCTCTCCAACCATTCTCGCACTGCGGCATCGACTTTGCCGGGCCGTTCCAGACAAAGCAAGGACGAGGCAGAACCCGAGCGAAGCGCTACCTCTGTCTCATGACGTGCCTGGAAACCCGTGCCTGCCATCTGGAGCTCACCTACTCCATGGATACCGGGGGGTTCCTCATGGCGTTCAACCGCTTTGTTAAGCGGCGCGGCACGCCAAGCATCATCGTCACCGATAACGGCTCAAATTTCGTCGCGGCTGAACGGGAGCTACGAGAAGCCGTGGAGCAGCTCGATCGCGCAGAGATCGCGCGCAGTCTCGCTGATCGACACATCCGGTGGAGGTTCAACCCGCCCAGAGCACCGCATTTTGGAGGTGTCTTCGAAGCTATGATTAAGGCAGCGAAGCGCGCTCTGAGATCCGCACTGGCCACCGCTGAGCTCACTGATGAGGAGCTACACACCGCCATCGTCGCCGCAGAGGACCTCATCAACTCCCGTCCGCTGACAACAGTCAGTGCCGACGCCGCCGACCTCGAGCCGCTGACTCCGCAGCATTTCCTCGCAGGACGCTGCGACCCACCTCTGCCGTTGGAAGAGAAACTGAACGCCACAGAGCAAGTCCACCCCAGAGATCGCTTCGCCGTCGTGCAGCGCACAGTGAAGGAGGTCTGGAGGAGATGGCTCCTGGAGTTCGTCCCACTGCTGAACCAGCGCAGGAAGTGGCGCAAGACGCAGAAGAACATCGCTGTCGATGAGGTGGTGCTGTGTATCGAGCCCGACACACCCCGGGGCAGTTGGCCACTGGGCAGGGTGAGGCGTGTCTTCCCCGGACCAGACAGTTGCGTCAGGGTGGTGGATGTTGAGATCCGGGGCAAGATCTACCGGCGAGCCATCCAACGCCTCATTCCGCTCCCGGTGGAGTGAGGCGACGCCCGATCGAGACAGACAGTTAGCTGCGCTGTTCTGTTAGTTAGAGTGCTGGTGCTCTGACACTGGTGTGCTGTCTCTAGTCTTTTCTGCTGTGTCTGATGTTTTCTCTTGTGGTTGTCCGTCTGCACTTTCCACATGCTGCCTTCCGGTGCGCTCATTCTTGCTGCTGCACTGCCTTGCTCATGTACTCACTCATATGCCATTTCGTGAGTGAAGGGGGAGATGTGCACGCATGGTCATGTAAACTGGTTTGTATGCATTCATGTCTGGAGTAGTCTGACTGTCATGTTCATTGTCGTGCTGTGTTACGGTCACGCGAGTCGGCATCTTAGTGCACGACAATGCTGTCTGCTTACGCTCTCTTTGTATGCATTCATGTCAGGCGATAGAGCGGCCCTCATTTGCATGCTTCGACGGGTCCGGGTCTCTGGTTTCACATGTGCCCTGCTCGGCCTGCTGTGCCTTTATGTTGCCCTGCTGTATATTATACCATGGTGCTTTTCCTTTCGGCTAGTCTTCAGTAGTCTTCTTCTTTAGTAGTTGGTTAGTTGGAAACACAATAACAACAGAAGTTTGCAATGCGAGTCGAGCCTGAAGTGAGCCAGAAGAATACAGTCTAGAAATAGTAGAATCCAGTAAAGCGAGCCAGACAGAGAGCTGGCCATACACAAGCATTGTTGTATCAGTGTGTAACAATGTACAGCACTTTATAAATGCAACGATGGTATCACCTTGCAGTGGGTGGTCTAAGAACGAGAACAGCTAGAGCTATTGCGCAAGGAGGGGGCTAATCTTCTCGCAGAAAAGGGAGAAAAAGGGGGAAAAAGAGGGGGAAAAGAAGAGCGGGAAATTGAAAAAGAGGGGGTAAAGAATGGCGGGAAAAGGAAAAAGAGGGGGAAAAGGATGGCGGGAAGCATCCACCGTTTGAATGTGCATACATCTAAAGTGAGGCTATTTCCAGGCTGTGCACAAGCCGGTACACGTCCACCACGGCCTCTCGCAGCCTCCTCCTCTTCCTCCCCCCCCCCCCCCATCACACACAATGTGCCGATTATCCTAATGTCAACTATCCAAATGATTAATTATCCAAAATAATTGCTTGCATTTAATTGAGGGGTAGAAGATGAGTTTCAAAGTTAGTGATTTTCGTCGCTCGGGGCACCATTGAAGCGATTCACAAGATGTATTAAAACAGGTTTGAGTCAAAATGTGTAATAATAGTGTCATTAATTTAGAGGAGCATGAGTGCACCTAGTTCCTGTTTCACTGCTGAAGAGAACGAAAATGATGAAAACATGCTGGAATATGCATGATTTAGATAGATGTGTGACTGCTCTCTTATCCGAACATTCTTCTCATCTGAACCCTCTGGAGACAGCCCGCGTCCCGAGGGGTGGGGATAATCGGCACTCTCCTGTACATCAAATTCTATTCTTAAATTATATACATATTGTAGAGCTCTTTCTGCTGCCGGGAATGAGAAAACACATCCCAGGTAAGGATACGCCCCTCAAGGAAACACAGCTGGTGGATTCCAACAGTCAGGGGCGTCGCACACGGTACGGTCACTACGGTATTGACCGGTACGGTCACTACGGTATTGACCGTACCACTTTTTGCCCCAAATACCCGTGAGTCAACAAAATACACTGATCTGGGATCTAAAATTCCAAAATTTTCGGCTCAGCCACCACTCCCCCACGAGTCAATTGTACTTCAGATGGCTGACCGTACCACACTAAAATACCTTCCGACGCCCCTGACAGTAGTATGAAACTCATACACAATCAATTAGAAATACTTTGGAGAATAAACCTTTGTTGGTGAAACAAAGTTGGGCGAGAGTATGATGTTCAAGTAAAACGATACTAAAGTGCCGTAACGTGAAGAAAGGAACGTAGTGCACAAGTTAATGAAGATAAATTCACATGCAGAACACAATATGCCCAGATGTGGAAATTTAAGTCAAGATTAGCAGAATATACACACATGCAAACACACACACACACACACACACACACACACAAGCGTGTGCACACAGACGCAAACACACACACACATATGCACACACACACACACACACACACACACACACACACACACACACACACACACACACACACACACACACACACACACACACACACACACACACACACACACACACACACACACACACACACACACACACACACACACACACACACACACACACACACACACACACACACACACACACACACACACACACACACACACACACACACACACACACACACACACACACACACACACACACACACACACACACACACACACACACACACACACACACACACACACACACACACACACACACACACACACACACACACACACACACACACACACACACACACACACACACACACACACACACACACACACACACACACACACACACACACACACACACACACACACACACACACACACACACACACACACACACACACACACACACACACACACACACACACACACACACACACACACACACACACACACACACACACACACACACACACACACACACACACACACACACACACACACACACACACACACACACACACACACACACACACACACACACACACACACACACACACACACACACACACACACACACACACACACACACACACACACACACACACACACACACACACACACACACACACACACACACACACACACACACACACACACACACACACACACACACACACACACACACACACACACACACACACACACACACACACACACACACACACACACACACACACACACACACACACACACACACACACACACACACACACACACACACACACACACACACACACACACACACACACACACACACACACACACACACACACACACACACACACACACACACACACACACACACACACACACACACACACACACACACACACACACACACACACACACACACACACACACACACACACACACACACACACACACACACACACACACACACACACACACACACACACACACACACACACACACACACACACACACACACACACACACACACACACACACACACACACACACACACACACACACACACACACACACACACACACACACACACACACACACACACACACACACACACACACACACACACACACACACACACACACACACACACACACACACACACACACACACACACACACACACACACACACACACACACACACACACACACACACACACACACACACACACACACACACACACACACACACACACACACACACACACACACACACACACACACACACACACACACACACACACACACACACACACTGTTGGCTGCTATAATGCGATGGCAGCCTAGACAGAGGAAACAAAGTTTACACAAGCAAATTCCTACTCTTTTTCTTTCTTTGTCTTCTTCTTCTTCCTCATATTCAATTCAAGGCAGGCTCTTCTATTTTTTTTGCTTCGGCCAACCTCGTTTTGGGATCTGACCCAATTTATTGGGGCAGTACAGGTACCCTGAACCTGAGAGTGTCCTTCTGATGTCATCGCTCTCCTACATTTTCTGCACGTCTATATTATTCTTTCTACGAGGACAGCAGAAGGACAGAAACAAAGACATCCACACCATTTTTAAGACTGCATCTTCCAAAGAACACATCAAAAAGCAAATTCTACACGCCAAGCATCGGTTCACGCCGTAACAAATCTCCACGCCATGAAAAATTCGATCGAATGCCTGGTGGGAGATGCTTTTTAAAAGGCTTGCATACATTTTTCACAAAAGACATTGTTGTGGCTGCCACCGGATTCGTACAAGAATATGTCAACTTCTAATCAAGGACTGTAATAAGTTCTGCCTTACGTATTAGAGGGGAAGTCTGCTGAATTTTTTTAATTTCAGGACCCGTAGAGTTTGGGGCGCTGAGTCGAATGTTCTTTTCCGAGGAGGCTGCGGTCCATGGTTCGTCAGATACGCCCAATCGAAAATGAGCGAAAGCGAGCACGCAGTCTACCTGATCCAGGTGATAAGGTCACAGTGTGCAGCCAGGTAGCCACACCATCTATTTGTGTGCAAAATGGCCAATATTCGAAACGCGTTCGATTTGAGAACCATCTGTCGCAGCTTCTTCGGACCAAGAGCATTCGACTCACTGTTACAAGCCCTACGTACCCTGTGATTTTCAGCTCGGCAAAATTTGAGGATACCCCGTTTTTAGCCGTTTCCGAGTTGGACTTTTTACATCCGCTGGCTTCTGCGTGCATGCCATAGTCAACAAACATACGGAACACTACACTACAGTACTGCCGCGCACCGAAGAACGGGGTCAGGGTTCTAGCCTAGCCCGTTCTTATTTTTGGCGAACACAGCAGTTTCGTTCATATTCGATGGTACAGTCTTACATGTACATTTATGCAGAGTTATACGGCTGAGTGTACATCATATTCATATTGTACATCACGTTTCTACCTAGACCGTTCTTAAAAAATAGCGAAATCATAGCCTGGCCGTTCATCGGCGGTCCGTTCTTCGGCGCCCGGCAGTACTGTAGTAGTAGTAGTACATGACTACACCCGCACTGCTGTGCTAGCGCTACGCGAGTCGTGTGGTAGATCTAAAATTAATGTACAAGAGACTAGTCAATAACAAGAGACTAGTCAATACACGGACGTGTCATGTACTGCACCCGGTATGTAGTTAGAGAAGGTGTGCTCCTCCGGGCCGGTGATTGTGCTTTGAGAAGGAAATATTTTTAGTTTTCCGCTTGGAATAGTCCAGCCTCATTTATGCTACAACGATGAGTCCACAACCGTGACAAGCGACAAAACCGCGAACAGCTCCCGGACCTAAAACGTTAAGATCCCGAAGTGTTGTGATCCTTGAATCGAAGAGTCGTGTCCGTGGTTCCAAGAACCTGCATTGTATATCCAATCGAGCAGCGTCCGACCTATGTTTGCACCAAAAATCGTGAAATTTTCCACTGTATCATGGAAATGCCACACCCTACAGTCCCGCTGTTACCATATTTTACCGGTATAAGTCGACTTATTGAATTGAATTCAGTGCAAACAGGAATTTCGGATAATTGACCGTTTGGACAGTTGACATTCGGATAATCGGCATTCTACTGTAATCCTAGTGCATGCAATGAAACATACTTGACTGTTGGGAGTCTTGCTGCGTCAGTGCAAATTGGCAGTTAATGCTAGAAGCTGCAGTGAACAACATCACAAATAGAAAATAAAGAAAAGCAAATACAACTGAACTTTGATACTGGAAATTACAGATCTGCTGCCCGCATCCACATGTCCATATTCTACATGTGCGATTGATCCTGCAAGATCTTCACTGCCCGTCTAATTGAGGATGGCACCCCAAATAGAGCGGACCGCTTCTAAACCAATCAAAGACCCAGGTTGTTATACTCCAGCAACCGGGCAAAGACCTGTCCTAAACCAATCAAAGACCCAGGTTGTTATACTCCAGCAACCGGGCAAAGACCTGTCACCCACCCATGACCCATCAGCCCATCTCCTTATGCTCACATTTTGGTGTAGTAGTTGAGCACCTGTCCTTCCTTCATCAAGTGGATATCCTAAGCATGTGACTTACCGCTGGTATATCTCTGCACATCCATCTTGACTGGTTGTCAAGTCCCTTTCCGGAGAGGTAGAGTGGATGGTAGGGTCAGTGCAGTCCTGGCCACGCCATGAGAAAGAAGACATTTTCCCATCAGGAGAAGGCCAACATCCTCCCTCTGGGTAGTGCCTTGATACCTGCAGTGCAGTGCAGTAACATTAAACTGCAATTGAAACTGTCTCCATGCCATTGTTAAGCCCAGTTCACATTCGACGGGGCGCAACGGGACGCGACATAAGGATCGACGGGAAACGCCGGGACGGTCACCCCGTCACGGACTGTGCCTTATGACTCGCACCATTCGCTGTTGAACATCGCAAAGACTGGAGTATGTCGTGTCGTACGAATTGTACAAGATTTTACAGCTCACCTCAGCCGTCACAGGCCCTTACGTCCCGTACCGTCAGCGTTGCGTCGAAAGAGAACTAGGCTTTAGAAAGATTACGTGTTGGTATGTGCTCCTAATTACACACAAATATACAAAAGGTATATAAAGAGAAAGCATGATCCACCCCATCATTGACACCAACAGCCTGGCACAAGAGCAGCAGCACCTGCATTCTATTAACCCAAAGTTCATCTGCGAATATACTCACAGAGTCGTCTCCTTTACTGTGCCCGACCTTGGAAGAAAACAACACAGCAACGTAGTGTTGGTTTCGGTGAGGGCTTCTACGTTCACATGAACACACAGAAAAGCACAATATATTTCCAAACAGACGCCAACTAGTATAACCAAACAGCAACGACAACACCACAAAGACCTAACAGTCTCTTGAGCACAAAGTGTCTGGGATAAAAAAAAGAGCAGAAGTTCACCATCGACACTGGTATTATAAAACTTTCTACAACTGCTGCAGAGGCAGCAGCAGGGTTCTAGTGCCCGGACCCAAAGCTCATCTGAGAATTTTCGCCATTGATACAAAGCAACGACCATGGTAGCAGCAGAGAGTAACAGCAGCAGCCGTTTGAGCAGCAGTATCAGCAGTCTCCAGCTTCAAGGGATTGACCTAGCAAATTTTACAGTAACATGAAAAGTGCAACTGCACTCTTTCCGGCACCAAATATGCCATGCTGTCCCCCGCTGCAAAATAGAGGACAACTCTCAACTGTCGCCAACACCTTGGCCCAGAGGGAGTCTTTCCTTCGACATTCGCCCCGGCCAAAGAAGGTCAAAACCCAAGTGGTGTAATCATGTATCTGCTTCTCCTATCGAGACACTGGCAAGGCTTGTATAGGCATGATAAATAATTATTGATAATACTGTATGCATATAACAAAGGCAAACGCACAAACTCACGTCCATGCACATGTGCACGGACGGTGTCGTTGGCGTACACACACACACACACACACACACACGCGCGCGTGCGCGCGCCCACGCATGCACAGGACAAAGGCATGTGCAAAGGAGCATGCTCATAAAAGCACAGGACAGGCACACGACTGATCTACGGATGTATCACGACATTGAAGGGACGGAGCTTGCAGCAAGCCTTCACCCTCTGGAGATTCCTGAAATACATAAATACATGTCAGCAGTAAATAGTTGCAGCATAAACATTTCCACGGGGACTGTGCAGCTTCACTAACCTTAACTTCAGTCTCCCCAGAATGCAGCAATCAGACAACGGCTACGAAGAGGTGCAGGAAATTTGAACAACTGTTTCAAAAGCAGTCCTCCAAGCCTTCTGCACCAACAGGTGATTCAGTTCGTGCTCTTATACCATCCTGGCAGGTAGAGACATTTTCTAATAACACGAAGAGCACAATCATCAAGGTGGGCAAATCCTCAAGAGAGAGTGCACCCTAACTTACACTACAAATCATTTACTGGACACTACTGGACAGAGCGTCCAGTCCATTCAGTCCAGGGGAGAAGAGGCAAAGGCATAGGGCTCCTGAGAAGATGAAAGGGCAACACATTATCATTACTACATTAATTTTATTATTCGGGGCAGACGTCTTCTCTGTAAAATATGATGACGAAAGGCACATCAGTACTCACATCCCTGCTCATATCACTGCTCATCCCTGTCCTCTACGAGGGCAATGCATTTAGGGCTGAAACAAGTATACAGATAACTCGCAAACCGATCGTTTTAAGAGCGCAATCGATAATCGTTAGTGTTCAAAGCGAATGCAAACGATTTTTCATGCATGCATACCAGTGGCAGTATTCTAGCCCTTGCACTCCATCCAATTGTGGATACGAGTGCAATCGTGTACTTTCAAGCGCAGTAATATTGATGCGTGGCTATGAAAGAGATCGGGAGTCAAGACGGTATCTTTTCGATTGATTCGTTGCGGAAGTTGGTGATAAGAGCTTCAAGCCAAAGGGTGACGACAAGCCTGATTCTTCGTTCTAGAAACAACAACATGAACTCCTCTAGTTCATATTGATAAAGCCTAGTTCAAATTCGACGGGACGCGGCGTAAGGATCGATGGGAAGCGACAGGACGGTCTGACGGCGTCCAATGTGAACACCAGGAACGGGAACGCAACCATACTACCGTACGGATCGGGAAGCGACGGGAAGTGTTGGATCAGTTCAACTTTTCATACCGTAGACGGGCATAGACGGAGACGCAAGCGTACAAAACGGCTGCATTTTGAGTGAGAACAGGAGGCGGCGGCGTGCGCCATCCACTCCCGATTCGTACTGGGAAATTTTTAGGATTTCGAACACTGCGCTTCCCATGATAACTCGCAGAATGGCTAACACGACTTGAGTTGAATTTTAGCAAGATAAGATCTCATGTCACTTATGGTATTTAGGGATAGTTTAGGAGAATGACAGATGAACTGTTTTATCATTTCCTAGGGCTACTATTCGAATGGCACAACTTTCAGGGCTACTTTTTTGTCTCCATGAAAAACTGGTATTGTGAATTTGATTTCGCTTCATTCAAGGAGAAATAATTGAAAAGAAGTCCCGAAAAACAAGAAATTAGGTCCGAAAGTCACCCCGTCACGGACTATGCCTTATGACTCGCGCCGTTCGCTGGAGAACATCGCAACGACTGCAGCATGTCGTGTCGTACGAATCGTAAAAGATTTTACAGCTCACCCCAGCCGTCCCGACAGGCCCTTACGTCCTGTACCGTCAGTGTTACGTCGAATGTGAACTAGGCTTTAGACCAGTCAGATGTCTACAGGTGTCGACACAATTGCCTGAAATGTTTACAGAATACCAAACACTGAGCGGTAGCCTGGGTATATTTAGAGTGTTTGACTGGTGGCCACAGCTAATGTAGCAAAGGCATCATGGAATTTCTTCATAGTCTTGTGTTCGAGGTGCACGACTACAGCCGGAAAGAATCTATAATTATGAACCAACAATTATAATTGATCTCAATGTCTCAGTACTCATACTCCTTGTCAGTTTTGTGCTAGATTGTGCACGTCTGACTATTCGAAATCTGGTTTAGTTGGTGGACTCGATTGCATAACTTGTGCCCACATTTTTCCTAAAGAGATTGGTTGATCGCTTGGAGTTATTGAATGATCGTTTCAGCCCTAATTTATTTTCACCCTGGCCACAGCACTAGGCGAAATTCTCTGACACGGCCTTTACCTGCATCCACTGCTCTTTCGCATCACGACGAAGGACATGCAGGGGTTCTCTCTGAGCAGAGGAAAGTAGCCATCGCCACCACCACCATCACCATTCACCGACAATACTAGAGAGACTATTTTCCCCGTCATGGGTACTTCCAATAAAGTAATTCCACTTACATAGGTACCGTCAGCGGCGCCACCATGTTCCCAACAGTGTATTCCTATCGTGGGTACTTCCACGGGCAATAAATTCGGCTCGTGCTGTCACTCGCAAGCCATCAAATTCCTATACCTCCCTTGCGCGAATTGCCTCTGCAAACAATTATTTCAATGATTGGATTAATTCAGTTCTTTTCGCTCGTGCACGTCACGCCGGGTGCACTGCGCGCGGCCCATCTCCGCCCGTACATTGTTTCATCTTGTTTCATCTTGTTTCATTCGCGGCCCATCTACGCCCGTACTTCGAGTTTCATTTTGGTTTCATCTTGTTTCATCTTGTTTCATCTTGTTTCATCTTGTTTCATTTCGTTTCATCTCGGCCCCATCTGCGCCCGTACATTGGCGTTTCATCTTGTTTCATCTTGTTTCATCTCGTTTCATCTCGTTTCATCTTGTTTCATCTGTTTCATCTGGGGGGAAGACGGGCCCGTCGCATCCTTTGAAGGAGGGGGCTAATCTTCTCGCAGAAAAGGGAGAAAAAGGGGGAAAAAGAGGGGGAAAAGAAGAGCGGGAAATTGAAAAAGAGGGGGTAAAGAATGGCGGGAAAAGGAAAAAGAGGGGGAAAAGGATGGCGGGAAGCATCCACCGTTTGAATGTGCATACATCTAAAGTGAGGCTATTTCCAGGCTGTGCACAAGCCGGTACACGTCCACCACGGCCTCTCGCAGCCTCCTCCTCTTCCTCCCCCCCCCCCCCCATCACACACAATGTGCCGATTATCCTAATGTCAACTATCCAAATGATTAATTATCCAAAATAATTGCTTGCATTTAATTGAGGGGTAGAAGATGAGTTTCAAAGTTAGTGATTTTCGTCGCTCGGGGCACCATTGAAGCGATTCACAAGATGTATTAAAACAGGTTTGAGTCAAAATGTGTAATAATAGTGTCATTAATTTAGAGGAGCATGAGTGCACCTAGTTCCTGTTTCACTGCTGAAGAGAACGAAAATGATGAAAACATGCTGGAATATGCATGATTTAGATAGATGTGTGACTGCTCTCTTATCCGAACATTCTTCTCATCTGAACCCTCTGGAGACAGCCCGCGTCCCGAGGGGTGGGGATAATCGGCACTCTCCTGTACATCAAATTCTATTCTTAAATTATATACATATTGTAGAGCTCTTTCTGCTGCCGGGAATGAGAAAACACATCCCAGGTAAGGATACGCCCCTCAAGGAAACACAGCTGGTGGATTCCAACAGTCAGGGGCGTCGCACACGGTACGGTCACTACGGTATTGACCGGTACGGTCACTACGGTATTGACCGTACCACTTTTTGCCCCAAATACCCGTGAGTCAACAAAATACACTGATCTGGGATCTAAAATTCCAAAATTTTCGGCTCAGCCACCACTCCCCCACGAGTCAATTGTACTTCAGATGGCTGACCGTACCACACTAAAATACCTTCCGACGCCCCTGACAGTAGTATGAAACTCATACACAATCAATTAGAAATACTTTGGAGAATAAACCTTTGTTGGTGAAACAAAGTTGGGCGAGAGTATGATGTTCAAGTAAAACGATACTAAAGTGCCGTAACGTGAAGAAAGGAACGTAGTGCACAAGTTAATGAAGATAAATTCACATGCAGAACACAATATGCCCAGATGTGGAAATTTAAGTCAAGATTAGCAGAATATACACACATGCAAACACACACACACACACACACACACACACACAAGCGTGTGCACACAGACGCAAACACACACACACATATGCACACACACACACACACACACACACACACACACACACACACACACACACACACACACACACACACACACACACACACACACACACACACACACACACACACACACACACACACACACACACACACACACACACACACACACACACACACACACACACACACACACACACACACACACACACACACACACACACACACACACACACACACACACACACACACACACACACACACACACACACACACACACACACACACACACACACACACACACACACACACACACACACACACACACACACACACACACACACACACACACACACACACACACACACACACACACACACACACACACACACACACACACACACACACACACACACACACACACACACACACACACACACACACACACACACACACACACACACACACACACACACACACACACACACACACACACACACACACACACACACACACACACACACACACACACACACACACACACACACACACACACACACACACACACACACACACACACACACACACACACACACACACACACACACACACACACACACACACACACACACACACACACACACACACACACACACACACACACACACACACACACACACACACACACACACACACACACACACACACACACACACACACACACACACACACACACACACACACACACACACACACACACACACACACACACACACACACACACACACACACACACACACACACACACACACACACACACACACACACACACACACACACACACACACACACACACACACACACACACACACACACACACACACACACACACACACACACACACACACACACACACACACACACACACACACACACACACACACACACACACACACACACACACACACACACACACACACACACACACACACACACACACACACACACACACACACACACACACACACACACACACACACACACACACACACACACACACACACACACACACACACACACACACACACACACACACACACACACACACACACACACACACACACACACACACACACACACACACACACACACACACACACACACACACACACACACACACACACACACACACACACACACACACACACACACACACACACACACACACACACACACACACACACACACACACACACACACACACACACACACACACACACACACACACACACACACACACACACACACACACACACACACACACACACACACACACACACACACACACACACACACACACACACACACACACACACACACACACACTGTTGGCTGCTATAATGCGATGGCAGCCTAGACAGAGGAAACAAAGTTTACACAAGCAAATTCCTACTCTTTTTCTTTCTTTGTCTTCTTCTTCTTCCTCATATTCAATTCAAGGCAGGCTCTTCTATTTTTTTTGCTTCGGCCAACCTCGTTTTGGGATCTGACCCAATTTATTGGGGCAGTACAGGTACCCTGAACCTGAGAGTGTCCTTCTGATGTCATCGCTCTCCTACATTTTCTGCACGTCTATATTATTCTTTCTACGAGGACAGCAGAAGGACAGAAACAAAGACATCCACACCATTTTTAAGACTGCATCTTCCAAAGAACACATCAAAAAGCAAATTCTACACGCCAAGCATCGGTTCACGCCGTAACAAATCTCCACGCCATGAAAAATTCGATCGAATGCCTGGTGGGAGATGCTTTTTAAAAGGCTTGCATACATTTTTCACAAAAGACATTGTTGTGGCTGCCACCGGATTCGTACAAGAATATGTCAACTTCTAATCAAGGACTGTAATAAGTTCTGCCTTACGTATTAGAGGGGAAGTCTGCTGAATTTTTTTAATTTCAGGACCCGTAGAGTTTGGGGCGCTGAGTCGAATGTTCTTTTCCGAGGAGGCTGCGGTCCATGGTTCGTCAGATACGCCCAATCGAAAATGAGCGAAAGCGAGCACGCAGTCTACCTGATCCAGGTGATAAGGTCACAGTGTGCAGCCAGGTAGCCACACCATCTATTTGTGTGCAAAATGGCCAATATTCGAAACGCGTTCGATTTGAGAACCATCTGTCGCAGCTTCTTCGGACCAAGAGCATTCGACTCACTGTTACAAGCCCTACGTACCCTGTGATTTTCAGCTCGGCAAAATTTGAGGATACCCCGTTTTTAGCCGTTTCCGAGTTGGACTTTTTACATCCGCTGGCTTCTGCGTGCATGCCATAGTCAACAAACATACGGAACACTACACTACAGTACTGCCGCGCACCGAAGAACGGGGTCAGGGTTCTAGCCTAGCCCGTTCTTATTTTTGGCGAACACAGCAGTTTCGTTCATATTCGATGGTACAGTCTTACATGTACATTTATGCAGAGTTATACGGCTGAGTGTACATCATATTCATATTGTACATCACGTTTCTACCTAGACCGTTCTTAAAAAATAGCGAAATCATAGCCTGGCCGTTCATCGGCGGTCCGTTCTTCGGCGCCCGGCAGTACTGTAGTAGTAGTAGTACATGACTACACCCGCACTGCTGTGCTAGCGCTACGCGAGTCGTGTGGTAGATCTAAAATTAATGTACAAGAGACTAGTCAATACACGGACGTGTCATGTACTGCACCCGGTATGTAGTTAGAGAAGGTGTGCTCCTCCGGGCCGGTGATTGTGCTTTGAGAAGGAAATATTTTTAGTTTTCCGCTTGGAATAGTCCAGCCTCATTTATGCTACAACGATGAGTCCACAACCGTGACAAGCGACAAAACCGCGAACAGCTCCCGGACCTAAAACGTTAAGATCCCGAAGTGTTGTGATCCTTGAATCGAAGAGTCGTGTCCGTGGTTCCAAGAACCTGCATTGTATATCCAATCGAGCAGCGTCCGACCTATGTTTGCACCAAAAATCGTGAAATTTTCCACTGTATCATGGAAATGCCACACCCTACAGTCCCGCTGTTACCATATTTTACCGGTATAAGTCGACTTATTGAATTGAATTCAGTGCAAACAGGAATTTCGGATAATTGACCGTTTGGACAGTTGACATTCGGATAATCGGCATTCTACTGTAATCCTAGTGCATGCAATGAAACATACTTGACTGTTGGGAGTCTTGCTGCGTCAGTGCAAATTGGCAGTTAATGCTAGAAGCTGCAGTGAACAACATCACAAATAGAAAATAAAGAAAAGCAAATACAACTGAACTTTGATACTGGAAATTACAGATCTGCTGCCCGCATCCACATGTCCATATTCTACATGTGCGATTGATCCTGCAAGATCTTCACTGCCCGTCTAATTGAGGATGGCACCCCAAATAGAGCGGACCGCTTCTAAACCAATCAAAGACCCAGGTTGTTATACTCCAGCAACCGGGCAAAGACCTGTCCTAAACCAATCAAAGACCCAGGTTGTTATACTCCAGCAACCGGGCAAAGACCTGTCACCCACCCATGACCCATCAGCCCATCTCCTTATGCTCACATTTTGGTGTAGTAGTTGAGCACCTGTCCTTCCTTCATCAAGTGGATATCCTAAGCATGTGACTTACCGCTGGTATATCTCTGCACATCCATCTTGACTGGTTGTCAAGTCCCTTTCCGGAGAGGTAGAGTGGATGGTAGGGTCAGTGCAGTCCTGGCCACGCCATGAGAAAGAAGACATTTTCCCATCAGGAGAAGGCCAACATCCTCCCTCTGGGTAGTGCCTTGATACCTGCAGTGCAGTGCAGTAACATTAAACTGCAATTGAAACTGTCTCCATGCCATTGTTAAGCCCAGTTCACATTCGACGGGGCGCAACGGGACGCGACATAAGGATCGACGGGAAACGCCGGGACGGTCACCCCGTCACGGACTGTGCCTTATGACTCGCACCATTCGCTGTTGAACATCGCAAAGACTGGAGTATGTCGTGTCGTACGAATTGTACAAGATTTTACAGCTCACCTCAGCCGTCACAGGCCCTTACGTCCCGTACCGTCAGCGTTGCGTCGAAAGAGAACTAGGCTTTAGAAAGATTACGTGTTGGTATGTGCTCCTAATTACACACAAATATACAAAAGGTATATAAAGAGAAAGCATGATCCACCCCATCATTGACACCAACAGCCTGGCACAAGAGCAGCAGCACCTGCATTCTATTAACCCAAAGTTCATCTGCGAATATACTCACAGAGTCGTCTCCTTTACTGTGCCCGACCTTGGAAGAAAACAACACAGCAACGTAGTGTTGGTTTCGGTGAGGGCTTCTACGTTCACATGAACACACAGAAAAGCACAATATATTTCCAAACAGACGCCAACTAGTATAACCAAACAGCAACGACAACACCACAAAGACCTAACAGTCTCTTGAGCACAAAGTGTCTGGGATAAAAAAAAGAGCAGAAGTTCACCATCGACACTGGTATTATAAAACTTTCTACAACTGCTGCAGAGGCAGCAGCAGGGTTCTAGTGCCCGGACCCAAAGCTCATCTGAGAATTTTCGCCATTGATACAAAGCAACGACCATGGTAGCAGCAGAGAGTAACAGCAGCAGCCGTTTGAGCAGCAGTATCAGCAGTCTCCAGCTTCAAGGGATTGACCTAGCAAATTTTACAGTAACATGAAAAGTGCAACTGCACTCTTTCCGGCACCAAATATGCCATGCTGTCCCCCGCTGCAAAATAGAGGACAACTCTCAACTGTCGCCAACACCTTGGCCCAGAGGGAGTCTTTCCTTCGACATTCGCCCCGGCCAAAGAAGGTCAAAACCCAAGTGGTGTAATCATGTATCTGCTTCTCCTATCGAGACACTGGCAAGGCTTGTATAGGCATGATAAATAATTATTGATAATACTGTATGCATATAACAAAGGCAAACGCACAAACTCACGTCCATGCACATGTGCACGGACGGTGTCGTTGGCGTACACACACACACACACACACACACACGCGCGCGTGCGCGCGCCCACGCATGCACAGGACAAAGGCATGTGCAAAGGAGCATGCTCATAAAAGCACAGGACAGGCACACGACTGATCTACGGATGTATCACGACATTGAAGGGACGGAGCTTGCAGCAAGCCTTCACCCTCTGGAGATTCCTGAAATACATAAATACATGTCAGCAGTAAATAGTTGCAGCATAAACATTTCCACGGGGACTGTGCAGCTTCACTAACCTTAACTTCAGTCTCCCCAGAATGCAGCAATCAGACAACGGCTACGAAGAGGTGCAGGAAATTTGAACAACTGTTTCAAAAGCAGTCCTCCAAGCCTTCTGCACCAACAGGTGATTCAGTTCGTGCTCTTATACCATCCTGGCAGGTAGAGACATTTTCTAATAACACGAAGAGCACAATCATCAAGGTGGGCAAATCCTCAAGAGAGAGTGCACCCTAACTTACACTACAAATCATTTACTGGACACTACTGGACAGAGCGTCCAGTCCATTCAGTCCAGGGGAGAAGAGGCAAAGGCATAGGGCTCCTGAGAAGATGAAAGGGCAACACATTATCATTACTACATTAATTTTATTATTCGGGGCAGACGTCTTCTCTGTAAAATATGATGACGAAAGGCACATCAGTACTCACATCCCTGCTCATATCACTGCTCATCCCTGTCCTCTACGAGGGCAATGCATTTAGGGCTGAAACAAGTATACAGATAACTCGCAAACCGATCGTTTTAAGAGCGCAATCGATAATCGTTAGTGTTCAAAGCGAATGCAAACGATTTTTCATGCATGCATACCAGTGGCAGTATTCTAGCCCTTGCACTCCATCCAATTGTGGATACGAGTGCAATCGTGTACTTTCAAGCGCAGTAATATTGATGCGTGGCTATGAAAGAGATCGGGAGTCAAGACGGTATCTTTTCGATTGATTCGTTGCGGAAGTTGGTGATAAGAGCTTCAAGCCAAAGGGTGACGACAAGCCTGATTCTTCGTTCTAGAAACAACAACATGAACTCCTCTAGTTCATATTGATAAAGCCTAGTTCAAATTCGACGGGACGCGGCGTAAGGATCGATGGGAAGCGACAGGACGGTCTGACGGCGTCCAATGTGAACACCAGGAACGGGAACGCAACCATACTACCGTACGGATCGGGAAGCGACGGGAAGTGTTGGATCAGTTCAACTTTTCATACCGTAGACGGGCATAGACGGAGACGCAAGCGTACAAAACGGCTGCATTTTGAGTGAGAACAGGAGGCGGCGGCGTGCGCCATCCACTCCCGATTCGTACTGGGAAATTTTTAGGATTTCGAACACTGCGCTTCCCATGATAACTCGCAGAATGGCTAACACGACTTGAGTTGAATTTTAGCAAGATAAGATCTCATGTCACTTATGGTATTTAGGGATAGTTTAGGAGAATGACAGATGAACTGTTTTATCATTTCCTAGGGCTACTATTCGAATGGCACAACTTTCAGGGCTACTTTTTTGTCTCCATGAAAAACTGGTATTGTGAATTTGATTTCGCTTCATTCAAGGAGAAATAATTGAAAAGAAGTCCCGAAAAACAAGAAATTAGGTCCGAAAGTCACCCCGTCACGGACTATGCCTTATGACTCGCGCCGTTCGCTGGAGAACATCGCAACGACTGCAGCATGTCGTGTCGTACGAATCGTAAAAGATTTTACAGCTCACCCCAGCCGTCCCGACAGGCCCTTACGTCCTGTACCGTCAGTGTTACGTCGAATGTGAACTAGGCTTTAGACCAGTCAGATGTCTACAGGTGTCGACACAATTGCCTGAAATGTTTACAGAATACCAAACACTGAGCGGTAGCCTGGGTATATTTAGAGTGTTTGACTGGTGGCCACAGCTAATGTAGCAAAGGCATCATGGAATTTCTTCATAGTCTTGTGTTCGAGGTGCACGACTACAGCCGGAAAGAATCTATAATTATGAACCAACAATTATAATTGATCTCAATGTCTCAGTACTCATACTCCTTGTCAGTTTTGTGCTAGATTGTGCACGTCTGACTATTCGAAATCTGGTTTAGTTGGTGGACTCGATTGCATAACTTGTGCCCACATTTTTCTATGTTACAATGATATTCATCGCTAAAGAGATTGGTTGATCGCTTGGAGTTATTGAATGATCGTTTCAGCCCTAATTTATTTTCACCCTGGCCACAGCACTAGGCGAAATTCTCTGACACGGCCTTTACCTGCATCCACTGCTCTTTCGCATCACGACGAAGGACATGCAGGGGTTCTCTCTGAGCAGAGGAAAGTAGCCATCGCCACCACCACCATCACCATTCACCGACAATACTAGAGAGACTATTTTCCCCGTCATGGGTACTTCCAATAAAGTAATTCCACTTACATAGGTACCGTCAGCGGCGCCACCATGTTCCCAACAGTGTATTCCTATCGTGGGTACTTCCACGGGCAATAAATTCGGCTCGTGCTGTCACTCGCAAGCCATCAAATTCCTATACCTCCCTTGCGCGAATTGCCTCTGCAAACAATTATTTCAATGATTGGATTAATTCAGTTCTTTTCGCTCGTGCACGTCACGCCGGGTGCACTGCGCGCGGCCCATCTCCGCCCGTACATTGTTTCATCTTGTTTCATCTTGTTTCATTCGCGGCCCATCTACGCCCGTACTTCGAGTTTCATTTTGGTTTCATCTTGTTTCATCTTGTTTCATCTTGTTTCATCTTGTTTCATTTCGTTTCATCTCGGCCCCATCTGCGCCCGTACATTGGCGTTTCATCTTGTTTCATCTTGTTTCATCTCGTTTCATCTCGTTTCATCTTGTTTCATCTGTTTCATCTGGGGGGAAGACGGGCCCGTCGCATCCTTTGAGCGAATGGACTACGCGTCCTGACAAGCGATCTACGCCGGCTGTGATGGCATGCTAATCTATATCAGCTCCTACATGTCGTCAATACTTTTTTGAAGCCCGGTTTGCGATTTTCGACACCGACTCCCTCCCCCCCCGTATGCTCTTCGTTTCCATGTTTCAGGGGCTTGTGGGAACTTTTGCGATGGTCCTATAATATAAGCGCCAATGCACTTGCCAGCACTGCAACCCCTGTATCTGCCTGTCTGGGCTAGTATGCAGTTGACCATTGGCATTGATTGCACGGCCAGCAGCACCTCGGTGTCAAGACATTGCAGATGCAGTGAACTGACGGTGGCCAAGAACTCGAAAGCCCTTCTCTGATAGACCCATAACCCATTGCTGAAGAGATCTTGTACTCCATCTCGCCCGACCTGGAGCGCCACTTTTTTGAAGGTCGGCTCCCTGACTAGTTCGAAGGTAGCACTTTCCAGGTAAGAGATGAGACCAAAGTCTAAACATTCTAGTGACCATGGAGTTAATTCATTGGCATTGCCCTGATCAAAACCCAAAAACGAAATCTGCTTGACATGTATTATGGTGCGCTAGCTCCACGGTGGTGCAGCCGCTTCAGAAAACATTGTTTGAGATTTGTCAGTTGTTCCCTATATTACTTGTGCATCACCAATTTGGATTGTTATCTTGAGAAAACGGACAACTGCTGGGAGATGCAACGCGCCCAGTTTCTTCACTTCCATCGTTGTCTGCCACGTAACTGCAAGGACATTGCTACAGGCCAACTAATTAGATTATTGCACCACTCGCCTCCGATTTCACATTCTCCGACTTTGAACAAAATTAGAATTTCCAACTTTGCCGGTATCAGCGGATGAAGTTGCTTGTCCCGTTGAAATGCCCGCTTCCTGCCGAACAGGACACTTGACGGACTCACGACTGCAGTCTGGAGCACACGAGGAGCACATCAGTCATCAGGGAAAGTGTAACGTGCTCCTCGTGTGCTCCGGATTTGGCAGTTGTGAGTCAGTCAAGTGTGAAGCACGGCAGGAAGCGTGTGTTCCACGCACGAACAAACAAACAACTTCATCAAGTTAAAGGGGAAGTTAAGGCAAAAATTAAAATTTCACCAGTTGTAGTCTTCGGGGTGCTGAGTCGAATGGTCGTGGTCCGAGGAAGCTGAGACGCTCCCTTCCTACTTGAATCCCAATCGAACTCGCGCACTTCCACCGAAACTGGGTGACTGCGCCCTACGAGATGGGGATTTGTATGCAAAATGTCACTAAAAGCGCCATTTCGTTCTTATAAAAGCACGGATGACCGCGATTGGCCCATATGTTGTAGTCTTTTGGACGCTGAGTCGACTGGTTTTGGTCCGAAAAGGCTGCGATGCAGCGTTCCTCCTTTATTCCCAATCGAACATGGTTGAACAAGTGGTCACGTGCTCCTGGGTGCCCAAATCACCTGGTCACCACGCCAGCAGGTGAGAACTTTCACACCAAGGTTCAACTCGAGTTCAACTCGAGTGACAGGACTGCACCCAAAAAAGGTCAAACAGGCTAGTAAGTTGTACCCTGCAGGCACCGTGACCAGGTGACTGGCGTACGCAGGAGCACGTGACCGCTTGTTCAACCATGTTCGATTGGGAATAAAGGCGGAACGCTGCATCGCAGCCTTTTCGGACCAAAACCAGTCGACTCAGCGTCCAAAAGACTACAACATATGGGCCAATCGCGGTCATCCGTGCTTTTATAAGAACGAAATGGCGCTTTTAGTGACATTTTGCATACAAATCCCCATCTAGTAGGGCGCAGTCACCCAGTTTCGGTGGAAGTGCGCGAGTTCGATTGGTATTCAAGTAGGAAGGGAGCGTCTCAGCTTCCTCGGACCACGACCATTCGACTCAGCACCCCGAAGACTACAACTGGTGAAATTTTAATTTTTGCCTTAACTTCCCCTTTAAAACTCTTCAGTGATTTCTTGCACACAGCCTTTGCTGAGATAGGAATTCCAACTTCTTTTCTGTGCGTACAATAAAACCTGTAATGGCGACCACTCGGATATGGCGACCACTCGGATATGGCGACCACTCGGATATGGCGACCACTCGGATATGGCGACCACTCGGATATGGCGACCACTCGGATATGGCGACCACTCGGATATGGCGACCACTCGGATATGGCGACCACTCGACCATGGCGACCACTTTTCCTTGTCGCGGACGCATTCACATTCAAAACACCTTGGATAAGGCGACCACTCGCTCAACGCGTCCGACGACCACCCACCCGCGACCGCGTTGCACAGTGCTAGTCATGTAAATGTACGCATTGCATGGTGCACCAGCAACCAGGCATGGTAGATCTACACATCAGTGCAGGAAGTGTAGATGTACATGTGCATGCATGGTGCATGTACGGCATTTGACAGGTCTGCGGACCCCAGGAACACTGGCCGTGCTAGAGTAGCATAGGTGTGATGCACTGATCAAAATGATGTATCACATGTGGATAAGGTCACGTGACCCACTGAACCTGGATAAGAAGACCACCTGGCCACGCCGACCACTTTTTCTCGTCCCTTGAGGGGTCGCCTTAGGCAGGTTTCACTGTACATGTGTGCGTGTGTGCATGCGTGCATGTAGATGGGTGCCAGTTTCTACTTTCTATGCACCAGCTGAAGAAAAATAGTGTGTTTAGTCTCGTTCCATTGCTAACTTGTGCAAGCTCAAGTCCTATTCTTTAAGCGCTCTATTTTCTTTGAAGAAAAATCGTATCTTCAAAGTGTTTGTTTCTGTGCTTTGGCGGTTTCGCTTGTGTCTGTTTAGACGTGTGCGGTATGTGCGTGCGGATGGGATTTTACACAGCTCGAAGGACAACAGAATGCTGTAGCGAGGAAGCAAGTGGCGCTCTGGGAGAAGAAAGCGGAGATGGCCAAAGACCCGTCACTTCCTCCGGTTAGTCTTTTCATATCGGTAGAAACGTATTCTCATTTCCGAAGACGAATGAAACAATCTACAAGCTAGGGACGCACAGGACGTAGGCCTTTGATGGCCCAGACACACAAACACTCGTATTTTATATGTGCACGTTCACCCTGAACCTTGAACATCCATCCACGATCAGGCTGGTAGCGGTGTCAGACGGGGCAGAAGCGGGATTGCCCACGCATGAACACACACACACACACATTTGCACCTGTACTGGCGCTTGCTCACGGCCGGAAACTGCTCACGTGTCTCCCCGTAGATTGGAGAGAGATTCTGAAGGGATCCTGGAAAGATGACTCAATTTGCCGTTTCTTTGGTTCCCTTTTGCGTCCCAATTTGCGTCGGTATCTGACAAGTCTTTCAAAGAGGAAGTCTACGGTACTTCAGGGTGAAAATAAAAACTCCGATAGTAGTCCACAGGCCAAGGTGCAAAAAAGTGACTATTCGCTCTTTTCGCTCCCGTTCAAGGGGGACAAAGGTTTGCCATGTGCAAATGATAGAGAATGCGTAGAGCTTTCAGGAACTGTGTGACTTGACCCAGAAACATGGGGCTTTGTTGACCAAATCGACGAAATACTTCTTGAAGAGTGTTACCATAGCAACCAAAGTGATAATTCCCAATTTAGGTATCTTGCAGATTAAATACTAACAGTGTTGCTTTGGAATGAAGTAGCCAAGGCCCAGACCTAGCTGTGTACAAATTTTCATGATGATCGGAGGTGTCTTACTACCTCAATAGCATTGCTTGGAATCGAACACAATAGCGTCAATACACGGAATGCAACATAAGTCACATTTGAGAAAATATTTACAAACAAGGAGCCTGCACAAAATAGGAAATGTTGACAAGTAGTCAAGCACACTAGAAGGATACTTTATGATTCCTAGCATGAAGGCGGAAAGTCTCAGCTGTGAAGGACGTCGTTGGCGGATGTTCATGCATGTCGATGACGATACTGGCAAGACCACTGGACAATACGGTCAAACCACGATTCAAGGACGCAAAGCAACATTCCACACAACTTGTGTGGCTCAAAGATGCGAAGATCAATAAAATGGGAAGCTACATGTATGCGAACAAGAATCATGCAAAACCGTAT
The DNA here is from genome assembly GCF_964019385.1 of Sycon ciliatum. Classification (NCBI taxonomy): domain Eukaryota; kingdom Metazoa; phylum Porifera; class Calcarea; order Leucosolenida; family Sycettidae; genus Sycon; species Sycon ciliatum. The sequence continues at coordinate 3,614,489 of NC_088652.1, read as the reverse complement.
GCCTCAGTAAAATAGTACTGTACTTCAACTATGGCAATTTAGATTCGCCTATGCACATCTGTTTCTCGCTTCGCCCTTTCAAAAATTTAATAATAATAATAATGGACAATAAGCAGTGGGTAACAAGCAGCAGTTTTACACGACGATCGTTTCGCCGTATAGATAAGGACGGCTCATCAGGTGTGCAAGAATGGACTCAGATGGAGAGCCAAGGATAAATTTATAGTAAAGAAAAAAAGGACCACTAAACTACAAGTTGCGCTATAATGTCCACTAACACCAGCAGTTACTAAACAATCAGCTCATACGATAACATTGCACGACACTGACCGACTGTACTGACGTTCTACAACTAACTGGCTAAAAGCTCTGGCGCATCTTGGATGCGCACTCCAACAGCCTTCCAAGAGAATCCTGACATTCTACCCCAGCAATTTGCATACAGACGATATCATTCGTGTAAGGAGGCCCTGACTGTTGCAATTGTGTTATAATTGATAGCTGGATGAAAGATTTGGATAATGGGAAGGTTGTTGGCGTAGTGCTTGCTGATGTCAGGAAAGTGTTTGATAGCGTCAATCACCAGTTGCTGTCGAATAAGTTATTTGATTGTGGGATTGGTGACTCGGCTCTGGCATGGTTTAAAAGCTACCTGAGTGATCGAACGCAGCAGCTCATTGCACCAGAGGGCCTGCCACGCGTGCCATGCACGCAGGGTGTTCCGCAGGAGTCTGTTTTGGGGCCTGTCCTATTCAGCCTCTATGTCCGTGGTCTGCAGAACAATTCCACAGTTCTGCAGTTTGCGGATGATGTGAATATGTACGCAGCTGGTGACTCTGCTGAGGAAGTCATAGGAACGTTGAACGGAGATCTGCTCAAGCTGTCTGCCTACCTGAAAGGGAAGCGCATGACGCTGAACCCAGCAAAAACGAAGTTCCTTCTCCCTCACAGAGGCGCCAGGCGCGAACTGATGGTGGTGGTGGTGCGAAGGAGAGCTCTGTGCCAGAACTGTGCAGCTTAGAGAGCGTGTGTGGGCAGGCGTGTGTTTACCGCCATATTGCCAGGTGTGTCTTTACCACCATATTTCATCAACCATAAGTACAGCTGCAGTGGTGTCTTCAACTTCATTCTCCCGAGTTAAGCTCCGTATGAAGACATCCAAGAAGAAGTTTGCCTGATGAGTCCAGCGGGGACGAAACGTACGTCGCAATCGAGCAATGTCGTTGCTGTGTCATCTTCTATGTGCCATGCGCTACTTGATGTACCAGCCTGCCATGTCGGATACCGCTAACCATGCATCGACGAGGCGCCAGGCGCGAACTGATGGTGGTGGTGGTGCGAAGGAGAGCTCTGTGCCAGAACTGTGCAGCGTAGAGAGCGTGTTATTATTATTATTATTATTTTATTTATTTTACTAGGGTGTTTCCCACAGACCTATGGTCTTCTTACGGGAGCCCCTAGAAAGGTTAAGCATGAACGAACAAATGGGCGATAATCTGTACAAGAGCGAACAGTGGAAGGCAGCATATTCCACCGATCAGAACCTATGTAGCCAAGACGAGAAAAACCAGCTTTAGTGTGGGCAGAAGGCAAGGCCAGAGAAAAAGAGATTTGGGACCTAGTGACGGAAGTAGTATGTGCACTGGAGGAGCGGGTATGGAAAATTTCTTTTAGGAGGGAGCTACATGTGCCGCTATGGACAGAGCGAAATACAAGAATAAAAAGCTTCAAATTGACTCGGACAGAAATGTGAGAGAGATTGTATAGGCTAAGAATATGAGAGGCACTGGTAAAGTTATCGAAACCAAAAACTATTCTTAGACACCTGTTAAATAGCCGGACATACTTATCGAAATAGTAAGAACTGAGGGTGTGGACGTATGCGCTACTTGCATACTCCAATGACGACTGAATAACACTAAGGTAAAAGCTACGCCGTGCGTGGAATGGCAAGAGATGTCTTGACATGCGGTAGGCGCCGAGTTTCCTGTTGACAGACCCAATCAAACCGTCAATTTGTGGCCCAAAAGTCAGGTGCTCGTCAATGACAATGCCAAGATAGCGTGCGGACTGCGCTCGAAGAACATGGACGCCGTCAATGACGACACTGGCGGAACCAGGCACTGCTGTTGTCTTTCTGTGAAGGAGGAGGAACTTCGTCTTTGCTGGGTTCAGCGTCATGCGCTTCTCTTCCAGGTAGACAGACAGCTTGGCCAGATCTCCGTTCAAAGCTCCGATGACTTCCTCAGCAGAGTCACCAGCTGCATACATATTAACATCATCCGCAAACTGCAGAACTGTGGAACTGTTGACGCATGAGGGAAGACCACGGACATAGAGGCTGAATAGGATAGGTCCCAAAACAGACCCCTGCGGAACACCCTGCGTACATGGCACGCGTGGCAGGCCCTCTGGTGCAATGAGCTGCTGCGTTCGATCACTCAGGTAGCTTTTAAACCATGCCAGAGCCGAGTCACCAATCCCACAATCAAATAACTCATTCAACAGCAACTGGTGATTGACGCTGTCAAACGCTTTCCTGACATCAGCGAGCACTACGCCAACAACTTTCCCATTATCCAAATCTTTCATCCAACTATCAATTGCAACAGCCAGGGCCTCCTCACACGAGTGATATCGTCTGTATGCAAATTGCTGGGGTGGAATAATGTCGGGATTCTCTCTCAGAAGAAGGCTTAATTGGTTGTACACGTGCTTCTCGAGGACTTTGCTAGCGATCGGTAAAAGTGAAACAGGTCGGTAGTTTCGCGGTTCAGAGCGGTCCCCGCCCTTGAAAAGTGCTCTCACGGATGCATGCTTGAAAAGCGCAGGAAACTTACTCTCCTCAATAGATGCCCTGAGAAGAGCACACAGGGAACCTGCCATCACTTCATGACATTTCTTGAAAAGGATCGGAGGCAACCCGTCTGCTCCGGGAGCTTTATGTGCATTGAGATTACGAAGGATCTTTACAACGTCGGTGACCGTAGGCTGCGAGATAGCCAATATAGAAGTCTGGCGATGGGGACCAGATGGGCAGTGAAGGTGTGTCCGAATGGGGTCTGAAACAGTTTGTGCAAATGTGCGGGAGATACCAATGTGATCAGTCCCTCCTAAAGTGTCCTTGGTATGTCTGAGAAGACGTGTGTGGGCAGGCGTGTGTTTACCGCCATATTGCCAGGTGTGTCTTTACCACCATATTTCATCAACCATAAGTACAGCTGCAGTGGTGTCTTCAACTTCATTCTCTTGTAGTTTAGTGGTCCATTTTTTCTTGACTATAAATTTATACTTGGCTCTCCATCCGATCCATTATGCCAGTACTATTATAATCAGAGCCTTCATGCTGGGAAATCATAAATTATCAATCTAGAGTACTTGACTACAGTAAATATCGGATATAACGTGCCCCTTTGATTTTCGAAAATTTATCACTATATCCGGTGCATCACTATAGCCGATTTGCATGTTTGACCGACACATGGCACATGACTGCACATGAAATGATGCGTACACGCTGGAAAAAGCATGCTGAAAGTGCATGCATGCTCCGCGGACTGAGTACCGGTGCATGACACAGAGCAGTGCATGGCAGTGCAGTACGAGTACAGACTGTACAATCATGTACTAGTACTTCGATACATCATGTGGCATGGCTGCTTCTTCAGCGTGTTCTCCAAAAAAAAAAGCCTGAGCTGGATCCGTACTCGCGTACTCGGTGTCCAACGAGTTGCGTAGAGCCAGAAATAGACATGAGTGGCTGTGTACGTGAGTTGGCAACATCATCGTGAGAGGCAACACAGCCAGAAACGGACAAAAAGCGTCAGAAAGATACAGAAAAGGACAATACCAAACAAAGGGAGCGAGGGGTAGCGCAGCCAGAAAAGGACATGTGCATACAGAAACGGACAAGAGACAAAGGGAGCACATTGCGAGGGGTAGCACAGCCAGAAACGGACATGTGTGTGCAGGTAAAATAATGGGTTGGTGCAAAAAGAGATCATGAGTACGTCGAAAAAAACAATTGTTTTGTGATCATCACTCTTGATCATTATATGCGATATTTTCCTGTACATTTGATATGGTTTGCTTCCTGAAGTCCATCACAATAAGCGATATATCGGTATAGCCGATAATAGTGTATATAGTGATATTTTAGCTGTATTTTTTCTGATTTGATTTTGATTTTGACGTGTTCTATCACTATAACCGGTATATCATTATATCCGGTCACTTTATAAACGATACTTACTGTACTTGTCAACATTTCCTATTTTGTGCAGGCTCCTTGTTTGTAAATATTTTCTCAAATGTGACTTATGTTGCATTCCGTGTATTGACGCTATTGTGTTCGATTCCAAGCAATGCTATTGAGGTAGTAAGACACCTCCGATCATCATGAAAATTTGTACACAGCTAGGTCTGGGCCTTGGCTACTTCATCCCAAAGCAACACTGTTAGTATTTAATCTGCAAGATACCTAAATTGGGAATTATCACTTTGGTTGCTATGGTAACACTCTTCAAGAAGTATTTCGTCGATTTGGTCAACAAAGCCCATGTTTCTGGGTCAAGTCACACAGATCCTGAAAGCTCTACGCATTCTCTATCATTTGCACATGGCAAACCTTTGTCCCCCTTGAACGGGAGCGAAAAGTCACTTTTTGGCACCTTGGCTTGTGGACTATAGCTGTAGTCTTCTGGATGCTGAGTACAATGATATGAATCCCAGTACTGTAAACAGTGATATTATTGCGATAGTCTAATTTCTGCGAAATTCGCGACCGCGTGGAAATCGCGAAATTTAGACAGCGCGAAAAGGAGATCCATGAAAGATTTAGCAAGAATGCCACAGGTTTAGCCAGAATGCCATTCTGCAATCGCAAAATTAAAACCTCGCAAACCTGTCCGGATTCTGAAAACCCGAACTAAAAACGCCGCGAAAATTTCACGCTTTGACATTCTCCCTCTTCGACCGATTCGAAGTGATGCAGATTTATTCTTGGACTTGGGGCATGCAAAGGCAATTTTGTAGGATCTCTGCTGGCTAGCTCCTATGGATTCGGTTTGAAGAAGCTGTAATATATTGTTCCCTAATCGGATATAAAGGACTCGGATGGAGAGCCAAGAGTATATTTATGAGAAAGAAAAAAGGACCAAGGAACTACAAGTTCGCTATAATGTGCACTAACACCACCAGTTACTAACCAATCAGTTCAGCTCATCAGCTCATTACCGTCTGTCAGTGTCGTCCGATGTTAGCGCATGAGCTGATTGTTCGGTAACTGGTGATGTTAGCGTAACTTGTATTTCCCTGGTCCTTTTTCTTTTCTTTCTTACAATAGGATATACTCCAGTGCGAATGATGTTGCGACATCGCCGGTGATTAATGAAGAAAGTGTCTGCTCCGAATGCTGGAGCTCGCGCTTCCTGCCGACTGACTTGACACTTGACTGACTCACGACTGCGTGTGGAGCACACGAGAAGCACGTCGAACCTTTCACTTGGCAAACCTGAAAGAAAGCACCACTCCCTGCTCAAGACACAGTGTTTCGGGGAATTCACCCCTCAAGTCAGTTGGCAGGAAGCGCGAGCTCCGATGTTCGGAGCAGACACTTTCTTCAGGACATACTCCAGTTTTAATAAATACTGACATTCTACAACTAACTACCGTCGGTCAATGTCGTGCAATGTTTCAGGAAATCATTTTATTTTGAATGACCGCCGTCCATTGGGTGCGTTGCTAGTTGTCACCACAATTTGATCATCTGTAATTCTGTATTTGATTCAGTGCCGGCAAGACTGCAAGTCTGTCGTGTTTATTGCTCCCCATCAACCTGTTTCAATTTGATAGATTGTTCGGAATTAGGTTACTTTTAAACGAAAACCTGCTAAATCGTACGTTCCGTTCATTCTGGAACTTTAAAACCTAAATTGTGTGTTCCATTCGCTTTGAAAACCAGCTAAATACTGTGTTCCATTCGTTGTGTATATTCCAAATTCTTCTGTTCATCCATTTTCTGGTTTTATTTTTCAGGAGGTGAAGAAGTTCCTTGCTGACCGTGCGGACACGTTTTTGTGTATGCTTGGTGGAAGCAGAGATACACTTGCCGTGGCATCATCGTCGTCCGACACTATCGAGCCGGCTGTGGATCTGGCCGAGTTATGGATGCTGTGCTGCCAGCATGTCGGTGCTGGGCATTCGGATGTGATCCTGCGTGTTGCTCGGATGTGCGATGCTCTACGGAGCGAAGATGAGTTTGTTCGTTTTCTAAGTCACTTCTGTCAGGAGGAACAGTGTGGCGGTTCTGATCGGTGAGTAAAATTATAAAATATTGCTAGCACGCACACGCACACGCACACACACACCTGTCCTGTCCTGTTGAGCCACTGCCATGAAGGTTACGTGGGCGCCGGAGGGGCAGCTGAGAGAGAGGAGGAGCACACAGCCCCGTGACGATCCAGGTGATGCGGCAAGCGAAATCGGCGAGAGCAGGCGCAAACACATGTGAAACCCTGACGGTCCTGAACGGTCGGACGACTACAAGTCCGTGAGCAGCGATGACGGGCGCGGCCACGTGTAGACGCAAAGCAGCGGTCACAAGCCTGGCAGTGAGCGACGCAGCACAGCGGAGAAGCAGGCAGCGGCAGGGCACAGACACACACACACACTCACACACTTGTACTTGTACTTGTTGCTCACTGCCAAAACTGGTCACGTGGGTCTTCCCGGGAGAGGGGAGAGAGACTCAAAAGGAATCTTGGAAAGATGACTCAACTGGCTATTGAACCGCCCAACGGCCGACACCCCCTGAAATCCCCGAAACTCTGGGTGGACTTGAAAATGATCCCACTTATGGGCTCACCACACCTCAGTAAGTGGGTGAGGACAAGGTGCAGAAAAAGGATTGACGGCATCAGTGCACACACACACACACACACACACACACACACACACACACACACACACACACACACACACACACACACACACACATCTCTGCTATCCGGACCTCGAGGTTATGGGCACCCTGTAGGTGTATTTTAGTGAAAATAATTACTACTTTTTTGCCATATTACTACTTTTTGCCATATTACTACTTTTTTGCCATATTACTACTCTCTTGTCATATTACTACTCTCTTGTCATATTACTACTTTTTTGCCATATTACTACTTTTTGCCATATTACTACTCTCTTACCATATTACTACTCTCTTGCCATATTACTACTTTTTGCCATATTACTACTTTGAAAAGAATTCGGGTGGACACACCCATTCCCCCACTACTTTTTTGCCATATTACTACTCTTTTGCCATATTACTACTCTCTTGCCATATTACTACTTTTTTGCCATATTACTACTCTTTTGCCATATTACTACTCTCTTGCCATATTACTACTCCTTTCCCATTTTTTGTGGAAATAGTGATGTCACATGCCAGATCTCTGGCACTTCCACATCAAGACGTACATGTACATGTATGTGATGTAGAGTTCTGGACATTCACAAGTGCTTGAAGTGGTGGACTGTGCCTGGTCCCTGACCGCCTGGACAACAGAGATAGTAATGTGCTTTTATTCCCGTAGCTATGCAGAAGACGTTACTTGTGTGTGTGTGTGTGTGTGTGTGTGTGTGTGTGTGTGTGTGTGTGTGTGTGTGTGCATCGTTTGCACGGTGAGAAGCGCTATCGCCATCTCCAGGACTTGACTCGCCACGTCCCCTTTTGCTCGTGACTTGAACACTGTTGGTCCCATCGGGACCTGCTATCATCTCCGGATGGGCATATTGCATTGTATTGCGTATGTGCGTGTGTGCTTATCTGTGTAACTTTTGTGCGTGTGTTCACGTGCGTGCGTATATGTGTTTTATGCGTGTGTTCACGTGTGTGCGTGCGTGTGTTCTTGTGTATGTGCACTTGCAGAACATTGAAGGTTTCCATCATGTCACCTCTCATGGCAAGGAAAAGATGCCGGCAGTACCCGCGTCCATTGTGGTGCTTCTTGGTGCTCAAGCATGTCTTTATCATCAAGAAGAAGGGCATAGATGTTAGCAATCAAATTCGTGATTTGCCAGCTATCGATTCGAGCCTAGCGAGCTGGATTGCTCTTGCAGTTTCTCCTCCTGCCTGTGTCCCGGCCATACAACCTGCTCCTGCCCGCGTCCCTGCCATACAACCTGGTCCTGCCCACGCCGGGACGGCCATACAACCTGCTCCTGCCCGCGCCGGGACGGCCATACAACCTGCTGCTGCCTGTGTCTCGGCCACACTGCCTGCTGCTGCCCGTGCCGGGATGGCCATACTGCCTGTTGTACCAGGCATGGATTTGCCACCAGCTAGCAGGGGTACATGAGCTACTGCCGGCAGTTCGACCGCGATCCCGTGTGCCATCGGCGCAGCTTTTTCCCCGTGACAAATGCTGTTCTCAACATACCCATGAGCTAGACCTGGCATTCAGTATGGCTTACCATTGAAGTGAGTGATTGTGGGAAAGATATTGGGTGAATCCCATGCTATTACGCACCAAAGGAAGGAATTAGTACTGTTTTTCGAGACTGGGACCGAGACAATTATCATCACACTTCTCTACTTGTTTTGGCTGCCACGTATGCGGCAGTGCTTCTTTAGACAGCACACCCACTAGAGACTGCACAGCTGTTACTGCATATCTATCTATTATAATGTACGTGTGTATGTGTGTGTGTGTGTGTGTGTGTGTGTGTGTGTGTGTGTGTGTGTGTGTGTGTGTGTGTGTGTGTGTGCGTGTGTGTGCGTGTGTGTGCGCGCGTGCGTGTGTGTGTGTGTGTGTATGTGTGTGTGTGTGCGTGCGCCCGCACGTGTGTATTTGCGTACTTCTTTGAAGTATGTGAGAGAGACATTAGATGGTCTACCATGAAATGATTATATTTCACCATAATTATAGGCCTTTTTGGTATTTTTCTTGTCCTCTTGCCGCAAAGTGCTGTTTTCCTGTTCTTCCTGCCCACTTCTTCCTACCCACTTCTTCCTACCCACTTCTTCGGAAAGTTCCTAGTAGACTTTAGGACGTAGCGTTAGATGTGTTCTCATCACTGACTCCTGTCGTTAGTATCGTCAGATTTGACTTTCTTTTATTCCCATAGCTATGCAAAATACGTTACCTTAGTAGCATCTGGCGCTAGCCACGGTGCACAGCGCTCTATTTCGTATGTCTCTGTGTGTGTTTGTGTGTGTGTGTGTGTGTGTCGTACCTTGTACGTCCGTCATCACACGCAACAGGGCACAAAGGCTGGCGCAGGCAGGGCGCCAGGCCTGCCGCACGCGTCCAACCGTGACACGTGACTTAGCACCAGCTCGACTAGCTAGATCAGCAAATATAAGCATGCATGATAAACGAGCATAGCGAAGGTTGCTGAGTTTGCTCTCTCGTCGCTTTTCGTCTTTACCCCCCTCCCCCCCCCCCCCCCCTCTCTCCCTTTCCTGCCCCCACCAGTGCAGTATCCTGGTTCTTGTACCACATAGTGCTTCATACTGCCTTCGCCCTCCTAACACTAGCTTACCAGTATGGGGCTATGGCTGGTATACCCGCTAGAGAAGAACAAAACAAAACTGAACAGTATCAAACTTGGAAAGAAAGGACCAAAGATTTATATGAAATCTTAACAGTTGTAAACCTTTGGTCCTTTCGTTTTAGTTTTAATCCTTGGCTCTCCATCCGAGTTTAACCTGAACACGATATGTTCGCTTTCCTCCTACGGTAGCTTGAACCGGTTTTGAATTTGTCTTTTTAAGAAACGGTTTCACAACTTATGTCACGTCACGTACACCAGGGGCGTCAGAACCGGTGCGACAGGTGCGGCCAAAGCCACACCAATACTTCCATCTCGTGCCTTGTGAAGCAATGAAATAATAATTATGATGGGCTATTTCGGACCAATTTCCCTAATATTTTCCCAGGGGAGGATCCCTGGACCCTGTACCTATTCATGGCTGCACCAATGTTGAACGACTTCTGACACCCCAGTGCACTGCGCAGTGCCGTCTCGTATGGATTGTGTTTCCACTGATCTCCCGTTCACAGACAGTGTGGTATGTCAAGTGGATTCTTGATATTGAAATGCACGACAGAGTCAAGGAATTCAAAAGTATTGACTACAAAATATTCATTTGTCAAGGGTATTTAAAACGGAAAAAGTCTGGGGATAATTCATAAAAGGGTTGAATTATAATGCCAAAATTGCTGTATGTTTGCGCTGGGAAACAACATCAATGTCATCAAGAAGGAATTATTCTTGAATTGCTGCCACCATGGCATTGCTGTAGTGCAATTAAAACTATCAAGTCGCGGTTGTTTAAAAATATTCATCATTTGAGGGAACTTGGGGGCAAGTTCGGCAGGAAGCGTGTGTTCCACGCAGGAATAACCTACTTCATCATTTGAGGGAATAATAATAATAATAATAATAATACTGCATCTGTCAACAGACAGAGACAGACGAGATCGGGGTCAAACTGCCGGCAATAGATCACATACCCCTGCTAGCTGGTGGCATACCCATGCCTGATGCAGCAGGTAGCAAGGCCGGGACTCTGGCAGGAGCAGGCAGTGTGACCTGGACGCTGGCAGGAGCAGGCAGTGTGGTCTGGACGCTGGCAGGAGCAGGCAGTGCAGCCGGGACTCTGGCAGGAGCAGGCAGTGCGGCCGGGACTCTGGCAGGAGCAGGCAGTGTGGCCGGGACTCTGGCAGGAGCAGGCAGTGCGGCCGGGACTATGGCAGGAGCAGGCAGTGTGGCCGGGACTCTGGCAGGAGCAGGCAGTGTGGCCGGGACTCTGGCAGGAGCAGGCAGTGTGGCCGGGACTCTGGCAGGAGCAGGCAGTGTGGCCGGGACGCTGGCAGGAGCAGGCAGTGTGGCCGGGACTCTGGCAGGAGGAGAAACCACATGAGCAATCCGGCTCGCTAGGCTCGAGTCGATAGCTGGCAAATCACCGCATTGATTGCTAACATCTATGCCCTTCTTCTTGATGATAAAGAAGTGCTTGAGCAGCAAGAAGCACCACAATGGACGCGGGTACTGCTGGCATCTGTTTTTTGCCACAAGAGGTGACATGATGGAAACCTTCAATGTCCTGCAAGTGCACATACACACATACACACACGCACACACGCATACACGCACACACGCACACACACACGTGAACACATGCACACACGCATACACGCACACACCAACAAACACACCATTGACCATTACTGCTTTACGCCCGTCACGGGAGGCGATGATAGCGATGCTACAGCAGAAGCCATAGCACCTTGTGCTGGGATTGCATCATTCAACAGCTTGCAAGGCTGAAGAACTGAACACCACTATTCAGCCTAGTCTACACCACACAGCTATGAAGTGGCTTTTTCTGGCCAGTGAATCCCTACTTTTTGGTCTTTCTTCCTTTTCTTTCCCGCGCACACATCACACCACATACTCTGGCATGCACTGGCTGTTGGTAACCACCCAGGAGAATAAAAGAAAAAGTCATAAGGAGTTTGAGAAAGAGAAGAAAGACGTGCGTGACCATAATCATCGGGAATCGAACCCGCAACCTATCGATTGGAAATCGCTGCACATACCACAGCACCATATGGGACACACGCACACGCACACACACGCACACCTTGACCTTTGACGCCCATCGCCGGAGGCGATGATAGCAATGCTACGGCAGAAGCCATAGCAACTTGTGCTGGGATTACACCATTCAACAGCTTGCAAGGCTGAAGAATTGACCGTCACTATTCAGCCTGGTCTACACCATACAGCTATTTGGGGTGACATTTTCTGGCCAGTGAATCCCTATTTTTGGTCTTTTCATTTTTTTTTCTTTTTTCCCCGCACACACATCACACCACATACTCCGGCATGCACTGGCTGTTGGTAACCACCCAGGAGAATGAAAGAAAAGTCAGGAAGAGTCTGAGAAAGAGAAGAAAGACACGCACACACACACACACACACACACACACACACACACACACACACACACACACACACACACACGCACGCACACACACACATACCATGTACCATGTATACGCCCGTCGCAAGAGAAGCACGCAAATCTGCAAATGCACTGGATGTGCACCCACAGATTTTCTCTTTATAGCAACGATAGCGGATCTGATTCTGATTGAAACAGATCAAGACAAGCGCCAGATAACTGTCTAATCCACACAACTGGCGAAGCCATGTGAATCGACCCCCCAATGCACACCTGGTCTACACCACACGGAGTACATCGGAATAGGACGGCCAAGACAGTTACCTATGCACACCCTACACTTGCTGGGGTTACCAGAATAGACAGCACGCTGCTTTGATAAAAGCAGACACTAGATGCACTGGTACCGTGAAGTGAAATTGGAGTTATTTTACCAACCAGCCTCGGCAACTGGGTACTGGGAACCCAGGGCCAACAGACGTACCAACAACCTCAGCCATGAAAGCTATATAGTAACGACACACTGGATTGTGGAGCCGAAACTAGTCCAACTTCCACACACACACACACACACACACACACATACACGCACACACACACACGCACATGCACACACACACACACACACACACACACACACACACACACACACACACACACACACCATGTACCATGTACCATGTATACGCCCGTCGCAAGAGAAGCACGCAAAGCTGCAAATGCACTGGATGTGCACCCACAGATTTTCTCTTATAGCAACGATAGCGAACAAGATCTGAAGGAGACAGATCAAGACTTGCGCCAGATAACTGGCTAATCCACACAACTGGCAAAGCCATGTGAATCGACCACCAATGCACACCTGGTCTACACCACACGGAGTACATCGGCATAAACCGGCCAAGACAGTTACCTATGCACACCCTACACTTGCTGGGGTAACCAGTACACACACACACACACACACACACACACACACACACACACACACACACACACACAAACACACACACACACACACACACACACACGCACACACACACACACCTTGACCTTGATCTTGCCCATTGCGTACGCAATGATAGCGAATGTCGGAAAGTTCAAGTGAGAACACGAGCGCAGAACTTGGCATGTCGTTTCAGGTCTCCTGGTCGACAAAATGGGCGTCCACAGACACATAGAAGAGGATCAGGAGCGGGCCAGCGCGGTGGAGTGCTACTCGCAACTCGTCTCCAGCCGGGACGATCTTGGCAACTCTCAAGCCAGGTGGTCACGCCGAGGTCCGCCAGGTCAGTCGACACCACATCTCTCCACTTCTTCTTCGGGCCGTGACAAGCACGGGGGGCAGGCAGCTCACCGAACAGCAATTGCTTCGGTGCGCGCGAGTCGTCCATCTTGCCGACGTGACCCAGCCAACGAAGCCGGTGGCGACGGATGATGCTGGTGATGTCAGGGTCAACACCGAATGTAGCCGCTAATGTGGCCGTTGAGATCCGATCATCCCACTGTTGACGACGGCCGATACCCACGATGGACCGAACACACTGATGGTGAAACGTGTTAAGGCCACCCTTTGTTAATTCATTGTTTAACGTCCTTTTTTTCGTGAAAAGGTACGCGGGAGGGCGAAAAAAAAACAAAAGCCCATTCCAAAAACTGGAAACCCCAATCAAACATTTTGACCAGTAAAGCATGTGATATATACAATATTTCTGGGTCTAACGGCACTTGCAGGCATAGAACAACACTCTTTGATGGTACATTGGAGCACATGCCTGATGAATCCAACAAAACAGGTACATAGCATGGAGTTAGCATGTCATGAATTCATTACATCTGGATTTTTACTAGGACACACACCGTACGATATTTAAAAGCCAACAAAAAAAGAAAAAGAACACAAGACAAAGGCATGCCAGGGAGGCAAGATTATAAGTTTAAGGTCATGACCGGCACACTGTGAAACTACACAATCATGTATTTACAACTTCGCATATTATTGGTACTACTACTTTCTTGTTTTTTTTTCCGGTCGGAGGCAAAAAGGTACGCGGGCGCGGACGTTAAACAACGAAAAAAGAAAGGGTGGCCTAAGCTTCTGGAGGTGGCCTGCCTTGGTGGTCCACGTCTCCGCACCATACAAGAGGGTCGTGAGGACGACAGCACACACACACACACGCACGCACGCACGCACGCACACACACACACACACACACTACTACTATGTACAACTACCACAAAATGGCCACGTCGGTCCCAGAAGCGGGAGACAACAGCGAGAAAGGAAAAGAAACAAGGAGAGTAATTGAGGTGAAAGGGGACCGTTCTACACACAGCTAGTGTTTCTGTCTTCGGTGGCGGGTGAGGTCCTGCGGGCGGGAGAATCGTTCACTACATAGGCTGCATTGAATGGGCAGATTAGTCCTCTGGTCCTTTCGCAGTCGTTTGCCTCGAGTACAATTGTGGCGGTTAAAACCAGCCTGACTCTTCATGCAGCGATCACAGGTCGAGCAATGGTGCCGGCAGCAGTCCAAATTCAGGCTGCATCTCGTTGAAACAGCTGGTATTTCGTCCGATGTCTGACGCTCCACACAACGATGAACTGCAAAACCGCCAGCGCTTTGAAACCAGCGGTCACAAACTCCACAGTGACGGGCCCCAGGTTGCTGGGCAACAGGTAAGGACCGTACAGCTGAGCACTTGTGACGGTGAATCCCACGAGCAGTGAATGATCGGTTGCAAACCTTGCAGGTGACTTTGTTGTTGTTGCACTCCACGAGATCATCCGGAGTCTTTGCAATTGCCTCGCGCCATGCTGGGCGATCCTGGGCCAAAGTGAGCCAATTCACTATGCCACCGAAACGAAGATCACGCGCGACGAGGTCTTTCCATCGCAGTCGTGGCCCACAGGCTGGGCGTGGATCTGAGAAGAAGCTAAACAGTATCAGCTTCGGAAGCCGGTTATCTGGCATTCTGGCGACATGCCCAAGCCACTGCAGACGGCGGTGTCTGACGGTATCAGATGGCAGTGCCATATCACCCCAGCGTCTTCGCAGCTCCTGGTTGTTGACATGCTGCAGCTGTTGATCGAGCCGGGACACACCCAGAATGAACCTGAGAGAGCGGTGGTGGAAGTTGTTGATGGCAACCTCACACACACACCCACACCCCCCCCCCCCCCCCCCCGCCCGCCCGCACGCACGCACGCACACACACCGTTATCGCTAGATGTCTGTGCGGAGATGCTCATACAGATGGGTGGCCAGGTAGCCATCGTTAAACTTTCTGCACGCTATCATGCCAAAATTACAAAAACGTTAAACTTTTTGGTCGGCAGACTTTCCGGTTTTACAGTATTCACAAGCAGCGTAGCTTGTGTTGGAGGGTATATGTAGAGGTGAGAACAGACACCCTCCTGATGAAACAAGCGTGGCTAGTGTGGTATCTGTTCTTTGGAAGTCATTATTTATTGACTTTGCACGTGCTGCGTACAGTGCGTGCATGCATAGTTTCTGTGCTTGCTCTTTGGTTGTCGTTCTTCTTCTTGTTTCGTTCTGAAAGTGATTACCATGAATGTCCTCTGTTGAGTATCATGTATTGTGTGAACCATAATATTTTGGCGACGAAGTCAAGTGTTTTGTCTAGGATGCTAGGATGGATTCTGTAGCGATGAAGTCCTGGACTCCATTTTCTCTCGAACCGGCGGAATCTATTGGCCTCCGTTGGGAGAGATGGGTTGCCAGATTTGATAATTATTTGATAGCAGCTAAAGTCACTGAGGACGCCCGCCAGAAGGCTCAGCTCCTGCATGTCGGAGGAGAGGATGTCTTTGACCTGTATTTGACTTTAGACGATAGCCAGACTGGAACGTACAAGGAGCTAAAAGATGCCTTGCTGGCCCACTTTATGCCGAAGCGCAACGTGGAGTATGAAATTTATTTGTTCAGGCGAGAGAAGCAAGCAGCAGCTGAATCGATCGACAGCTATGTTTCTAGGCTACGTAGGCTGGCCAAGCACTGCAGTTTCTCCAATGTCGACTCTGAGATTAAATCTCAAGTCGTACAGCACTGCGTCCTCTCGAAAGTGAGAGAGAAGGCCTTTATGGAGAGCAGTATTGCCCTGATGGATTTATTGACATACGCGCGCTCTGTCGAGGCGACGCTGTCATCCGTGGCGGCGATGGCAGGCATCAGCAGCTCTACCAGCGCCAATTTCAGCAAGGAATCGACAATGCACAAAGTGGAGCATTCGTCCTCCAGTCGGAAACCAAGGCCAACGTATGCCAGCAGCAAGTCAGCTGCAAGCTCCAGCGCCAGTGGCACTCACAGTAAATCCCGTCGCTGTGGTGGCTGTGGTGGTGCCTGGCATGCAAACCGAGAGCAGTGCCCAGCATGGGGCAAGTCCTGCCGTAAGTGCAATAAAAACAATCATTTCGCCAGTGTCTGTCGTTCGTCAGTGAATCGTGTTTCTGGTGAACAGTCTGCCAGTACCAGTAGTATGAAAATTAGCAGCAGTACAGTTGCACCGTCTGATGAGTACTCGTTGTTTCATACATCGGCTGGAGCGTCAGATGTTCCAGACACTCCTACCGCCGCAAGTGCACACGCTGATCCGTATATGTGTACCTTGCACATTGACAACGTTCCAACCGTATTCGAAATTGACACGGGTGCCGCCGTAACTATCATCAATGATACTGAGTACCGCCGTCTGTCGTCTAAGTCTAAGATTGAACTGGAGACTGACAATCTCTTGAAGCTGCGTACGTACAATGGCAAGATTCTGCCAGTCCAAGGTCGGTTTGTGGCGCGTGTGACACATGGATCGCGTCAGTCTGCCGAAGTTCCCATTCACGTGGTGAAAGGTGGTAGCCCCAACCTGCTTGGTCGTGATTGTCTGGAGCTACTACGCCTGAACTGGAACTTTGTGTTCAACGTCACTCGAGACCACAACGTTCTTTCCGAGTATCCGTCTTTGTTCAAGCCTGGTATAGGCACATAGCAGAATGGCAAGGTCCGATTGTCAGTAGTGCAGAACGCCAAGCCTCGATTTATCCGAGCCCGTTCAGTGCCGTACGCGTTACAGTCTGCTGTGGAAGCCGAGCTGACGCGTCTGGAGGAATCCAGAATCTTCAGTCTAGTGGAATTCTCGGCCTGGGCAGCACCTATCGTCCCAGTCATGAAGAGAAACGGCAACATTCTTATTTGTGGCGACTACAAGTGTACCGTAAACCAGTCCGCTAAAGTCAATCAGTACCCGCTACCCAACAATCAGTACCCGCTACCCAACAATCAGTACCCGCTACCCAACATCGAGGATCTGTACCAGAAGCTGTCAAACGGAAAGTTCTTCTTGAAGCTGGATCTCCAGGATGCATATCAGCAGCTTTTACTGGATGACGAGTCCAAGCTGCTCACGACTATCAACACGTCCAAGGGGACTGTATGTATACAATCGCCTGCCGTTTGGTGTATCTGCCGCACCAGCAATATTTCAGCCCACCATGGAACAGATATTAGCTGGTCTACCGTTTGTGGTCGTGTACCTTGACGACATCGTGGTCTCAGGTAGCACTCAAGAAGAGCATGACAAGAACCTCCGTGTAGTGCTTGATCGTTTGGCCTGTGCTGGTCTGAAGCTGAATCGTGACAAATGTCTTGTCGCGGCCAAGTCCATAGTGTTCCTCGGACATGTCATTGACGCCACGGGCATTCGTCCTTCAACCGAGAAGATCCAGGATCTGCTCGCAGCTCCCCGTCCACGCAATGTGTCTGAGCTGAGAAGTTTTCTGGGTCTGATTAACTATTACCATAGCTTTGTCAAGAACCTCAGCTCCATTCTTGCGCCGTTGTACGAGTTACTGTCTGCCAAGACTCGGCAGTGGTCCCAACGGCAGCAGAAAGCGTTTGACAACGGCAAGTCGCTGCTGTCGTCTGAACCGGTTCGAACACACTACAATCCGTCACTTCCGATCGTAGTGTCTTGCGATGCTTCACCCTATGGTGTCGGTGCTGTATTGTCGCACTCCATGCCGGATGGTACTGAGCGTCCCGTCGCATTTGCATCCCGAACCCTGTCATCAGCAGAGAAGAATTATTCTCAACTGGACCGTGAAGGACTCGCTCTCGTGTACGCAGTCAAACGGTTTCACAAGTACATCTATGGTCGCTCATTCGCCTTACAGACCGACCATAAGCCGCTGCTTGGGTTGTTCGCTCCTGACAAACCAACACCACCCCTATCTAGCGGCCGTCTACAACGCTGGTCATTGTTGCTGTCGAGCTATGAGTACAGTTTACAGTACAAGCCGGGTCAAGCCAACGGCAATGCAGATGGATTGAGCCGACTGCCTCGTCCTGCTGATGGCCCTGAGCTCGAGCCTCCAACACCTGCTGAAGTTGTACTGTCCATTGACGTACTCAATTCCTCGCCTGTGACAGCAGCAAAAGTATCCAAGTGGACAAGCCGAGATCCGGTTCTGTCATTAGTCCACAAGTTTGTTGTGGAAGGTTGGCCGCAGAACGTACCGGACGACCTGCAAAATTACTGGCGTCGACTCGATGAGTTTTCCGTCCAAGCCGAATGTGTTCTGGTTGGCTCACGTGTCGTCATTCCCGCTCCTGGCAGAGAGGCGTTACTGCAGCAGCTGCACCATGGACACCCAGGCATCACGAAGATGAAAGCGCTGGCCCGCAGCTATTTCTGGTGGCCATCCCTCGACACAGAGATCGAACACAGAGTCCGAAGCTGTTCATCATGTCAGGAGGCTCAGAAGTCGCCCAACCCCAGCTCTGTTCATCCGTGGGAATGGCCAAGTCGGCCATGGTCTCGCGTCCACATGGATTACGTTGGCCCTATTGATGGCAAGATGCTCTTGATCCTGGTAGATAGCCACAGCAGGTACATTGAAGCACATGTCACCTCTGGAGCGACATCGGCTATTACCATCCGAAACTTCACCAGTCATTCGCTAGTCTTGGACTGCCGTCATGTCTTGTGACAGACAACGGTCCTGCTTTCAGCAGCTCTGGATTCGCTGCCTATTGCCAGTCCAATGGTATCAAGCATACCCGTGTTTCACCATACCATCCTGCCAGTAGTGGTCTTGCTGAGAGAGCTGTGCAGACAGTCAAGAGCGGCAATCGCAAGCTCGCCTTTGGTGACTTAGAGTCACGGCTGCACAAGTTCCTGTTTATGTATCGTCGTACGCCGCATTCGACGACGGGCCAGACACCCTTCCAGCTCCTGTGGTCTCAGCGGAAGCCTCGCTCTTGCCTTGACCTCGTGTTTCCTGATATCGGTGCACATGTAGAATCCAAGCAAGCCAGCATGTGCGGTGGTCGTTCGCCAT
>NC_088652.1:3537664-3590164 GCF_964019385.1 Sycon ciliatum | reverse complement strand
GAGAAAAACATTAGGACCTCATCACGATTGATGTGCCATGGTCAAAATTCACTTTGGACAGAGTTTCTAGCGCTCCGACAGGAGCATGTGCGGCCATTTTGACAATTGATAAAATTGCACATAAGCAATGCTCTGGACATAGTCTTGTATTTTGCACCATTACTTTGCCTTATAAAGACCTAACCTCAACAATTGTTTCAAGAAAATTCTCAACCAAAAGTGCTTTTGCAGGGCGATTTCTTGGGTCCTACGAGACTAAACATATTTCGTTAATTCAGTTCAAGCTTGAGCTTATGCACGAAACCATTTGACAATTTGTATTCAACGCGAAGCAGATTCGTTTTTGGGTTTGGATCATCGCAGTGTGAGTGAGTGAATTAACTCCATGGTCACTAGAATATTTAGACTTTTGGTCTCCATCTCTTACCTGAAAGCTACTACTACCTTCGAACCAGCAGTTTGAGTTGTTGGGTATGCTGTACTCCGAATCACACCCGGCACAGTACGGATCGTGCTCAGCACCGGATTCGCTGTAGAGCACTCGCCACGGTGCATATCCGAGGTCCCGGCTTTCTCTGCTGCCGTCCTTCCACTCCTGCTCTTTGCATGCGCACACTGGCGGTAGTTGTAAACTGAACATGACTGGCTTGTCCAGTTTCGGGTTCTCCAGCTTACCCAACTCCTCCATGATTTCCTTGCGGATAAGCTGGCATATAGATGAGATCGGCTGCAGCCAATCAGAGGCGAATGCAACAGAGTCAGGCGAGCAATCAGAAGAGCCAGCAGCACCTTTAGGTGAGTACCGGAAGTTGATGCTGACCAACAGGGCACCTGACGAGTCGTAGTGAGCCAAGAAGATTTCCACCTTGCCTGGGAACTGGTCACGGAGCTGCTTCGGCAACAAAAACCTGGCTGTGTTGTAGGTGAACTCACAGCGAAACCGGTCGGTATTTGTGATGTTCCACTTTCTCATGAGCCGTACAAGTAGCTTGAAGTAGGAGCTATGTGGCATCGGTGTGTCCGCGTCGGGATACTTGTAGCCCAGGACGTCTTCATCAGGCTTGCCTGGTGGCTGAACCATGATCAGCAACGGTGTGTCAGCCGTGGAGAAGCAGACGTCGTTTGGGTCATTGTCCGGCTGGAAGCTGCGCATGGCCTCCTCGATTTTCTTCGGCGGTCGGTGTTGAAGAGCAGACGGGATGAAATACTTTGCTTGCTGGCCGTCTCCGAATTTGTACAGGAAATCCCAGTCGACCATCACGTCAAGCATCTTTTCACGTACTTCTGGTTTCACCTCCTCCCAGGCACACTCTATTAGTGGCATGCGTGCTATACCCTCCTTCCACAGATAGCCGCGCCACTCCGTCTCTGCTCTCCCTGCTTTCTTCTCCGTCTTGCCGTCACCTCCGCCAGGTTCATCCAGGTACTTGTGGCCAAAGACGAGGACGTTGATCTGCCTGATGAGCCACTGTGTGTTGTGGAAGATGATGTCACCAGGCTGCGGCAAGTTCATGTTTGCCGGCCGATAGATAATCACACGTAGTTCGTTGTAGAACCTAAGAAGACGCTCGAACTCGGATAGAGCACCGTCCATGCCGGAGTCATCCTGGATCTTGCAGGCCTTCTCCAACAGTGTCTTCATCCATCCTCGTGTTGTGTAGCCAGTGTGGGTGGGTTGTTTCTTGATATACTCCAGTATCATCTCAAAGCGAACCCATTCCGTCGGCATCTCCTTGTCTGCCAGCACCGATGAAACAGCATCCTGCAGCTTCTCTCGGATTCGTTGAACTTCTTGAGAAGCTCCGGACTGGCGGTTGTCCACAAGGAACAACTCTGCGGGATCAATGTTATTGGTCTTGATCACACCCTTGAATGTTGGTGACCGCCAACAAAGGTTTCGCAGCTTCTCGAGGATATCGACCTTGTGCTCCAAAAGTGTCATATCTGTTGGCAGCTTGTCGGCAAAGTTCCCCACCAATATCACAGGCGGGTAGTCGAACGCCTCGCTTCCCACAGCCTTGCCTGGGTTGCTGGCAAAGTGGATGGCTGTTAGCCAGTGCCGAATGTGGTCGATGTTCTCCAGCTTCTCCGGTACATCCAGAGTCACTTCAGACACTGTACTCCCTGACCACTTCCAGTAGTTCTGCTGCTTGATGTCATCGAAGTTCTCCGAGGCGTTGAAACAAAGAATATAGATGACGTAATCTTCACCCATTAGGAAATGCTGCAGGCTTGAGAAGACTGATTGGCCGCCGCAATCCCAAATGGACACCACCACTTCTTCTTTGCGGATTTCTCGCATCAGCTTTTGGTTCGCCAAGATGACATCAACCAGGCTCTGTGTCAATTCAACAGAGCTGAGTGCTGCTTCTGGATCTGCAGTGAGTTTTGATGTTTCCTTCGATGACTGCTTGTGTCTTGGTGCAGAGCTCCCCTCCACGTTTTCTCGGTGTCCAGGCACTACGATGGGGTGTTGCTGCTTTTGGCGCTGTGGATGTTCTACTGCTGCCTCTTTCGTCGCTGTTCCCGCACGCTGGAGTCCTATAGACTTAGCTCGCTTTGGGACTTTCGCCGCTGGCTCGGCCAGTCTTGCAGCTTCTTGCTCCTGTTGCTGCTGTTCTTGCTCTTGTTGGTATTTCTTCTCAAGATCTTCAGCCTGATCAAGGATGTCCGGAGCGCAGAGGAGTGCAGCATTGAACTTCCAATCTGTCAGGTTTCCTCCGTCGTGGAGCATATTGCCATGATCAACAACGAGCAACGGTGTACTTGGCTTCTTCTTGTCCACGAACTGCTTGTTCTTGAGCGAATCCGCCAGGCTCGTCTTGCCGGTTCCAAACTGACCGCAGAGGCTGATGCGGATACGGCGTACTCTGGTCGAACCGCTGCTCAGTGTGCTATTCGTAGCTTCATGCATGGCCTCGTCGGACGGACCCGTACCTCGTTTTGCTGCAAGTGATCAACAACAACAACAACAACAACAAGTACACATACGCACACACATGAACACACACATATGCGGGCAGGCACGTACAAGCATGCTCAGCCACATACACATACACATACACACAAACACAAACACACACACACACACACACACACACACACACACACACACAAACATGCATGAACGAAAGAACGAACACAAGCATATACACAAACACGTAAGCAAAGCGTGTGACCAAAATCCGTGACGAGTGCTTCGACATTAGGCATCTGTAATTGTATTAAATTTTATGGATTCTCCACAGGCTTTTGCCTCGCATTAGGGGAGGGGCTTCAGGCAAAACATACCATCAACTCATTATTTATTGTGTGCGAAATACCCTAAACATCCCTGGAAAGAAAAAAACAATAAATTGTTCGAAAGTTCAGTCAGGGAAGTGAACTGTCTGAAAAGAGAAAAAAAATGCTAACCCCACCAGGACTCGAACCCGGGACCTTGCTTGTTATGAGCGATGCTCACACCATCTGAGCTATGGAACCAGGTCGAACCTGGAAGGCACGTTTTTCACTGCAAAGGCAGCTCACAACACGTGCCACACATACTGATGGCACTTGGTCTTTTTCCCTCAGGGGACCAAATTCCAACCACGGTCAGTTTCTGGAACGTACTACGAGAGGTGAAAGAAAGTGATCGATTTTGAACGGATTGGGAGAACTTCAAATTCAAAGGATCTTTCAGGGAAATGAACTGCCTGGAAAGAGAAAAGAATGCCAAACCCACCAGTACTCGAACCCAGGACCTTGCTTGTCATGAGAAATGCTCTAAAGCCTAGTTCACATTCGACGCAACGCTGACGGTACGGGACGAATCGGCCTGTCGGGACGGCTGGGTTCAGCTGTAAAATCTTGTACGATTCGTACAACTCGACATGCAGCAGTCGTTGCGATGTTCAACAGCGAACGGCGCGAGTCATAAGGCATGGTCCGTGACGGGATGACTTTCGGACCTACTTGAAGTAATTTCTTGTTTTTCGGGACTTCTTTCCAATTGTTTCTCCTTGAATGAAGCGAAATCAAATTCACAATACCAGTTTTTCAGGAAGACTAAAAAAAGTAGCCCTGAAAGTTGTGTCATTCAAATAATAGCACCAGGAAATAATAAAACAGTTCATCTGTCAAGCCGCTGAACTATCCCTAAATACAATAAGTGACAAGGGATCTTATGAAAATAATTCGGGTGGACACACCCATTCCCATAGCGCTGCACATCACATCCGAACCAGTTCCGTTATTTCTACAACGTTTCGGCACTTGGCCATGGTCAGGTAATAACAATGAATACCGTGGAAGCCACACAAGAGCAGTATATACGCAGAGTGTAGCGCCAAAAAAGATGCGAATTATGTCACCTAGTATGCAGAAGGGGTGGGGGGGGGGCAGAGAGAGAGAAAAGGCGCAACTAGCACATCACGGAGGAGAAGCAGCAGAAGGTAGCGCGCATTGTGCTCTGTGAATGGCGTTACGCAGAGTGTAGCGCCAAAAAAATAAAATAATGATGCGAGTTATGTCACCTCTATACAGAGGGGGGAGAGAAGGTGCAACTGTGCACATCACGGAGAAGAAGAGCGTGCCGTTGTGCTCTACGAAGTGAGGGTACATGCCAAATAATTATGGTGTTAATTCTAGCACATTAAAGGAGGGGAGCACGGAGGCCCATGCGCCAATCCACTATGAGGTTAAACTTCCATGCCAAACTGTTACCACCAGGGACGCGACGAGGCATCAAGAACAGAATGGATTTGAGTGACCCGCCTCATATTATATTCAGTGATATTGAAGTAGCAGCAGGGGAAGCTAAGAAAATTCACAACAAATCCCATCCGGTGCTTATGTTCACATGGGGCTTAGCATCATGAATCTCAATCGCCTCGCGCAGTTTGCGACAAGCTCGATCAGGCTCTCTTCCTATTACTTCAACTGCAGAGAATGCACTTTGCCCATAGTTGAGCTTGCATCCAGGGTGAGTGGTACGAAAATGTTGGCCTCATGGCTTGTCGAGTTCCTGGCGTCTTGCCTCACCATTATGTTCTTCCAGGCGAGTTTCCAGAAAGCGGCCAGTCTCACCAACATATTGTTCCGGACATTCTTTCCACTTCCGCTGATATACAACATTCTTCTGCATACATACATCCTGTCCCCCGGATATACACGAGATACACGGCCCCTTTGGGCGACCTCTCTTCTTTCGGTTGTAGCGGATTTGCAGCCTTGACACATAGAGGAGGAACGAGGGCGGAGCGACACAATGTGCGCCTCAGGTTACCAGTGTGCTCATATACGACTCTAACCGGAATTTTATACTTTCTGATTCCTTTATTCACTGCTTGATGTACTTTATCCGACTTATATGGAAGCTTTAGAAATGCGCAGCATGGGTTGGCACGGCGACGGCGCTTTGGCCTTATGGAGGCAGTGCGTGCCTCTTCAATGATTCTCTCTGGGTAATTGTTCAATCTTAATTGTTCATGAACCCTCGCTTCACTTTCTGCACGCATTCTGGTATTCTATGAGAGCCTCTGAGCTCTTAGGAATTGTGACGAAGCAACTGCCAATTTGATATGGTGGGGAACTGCCGAAGTATAATCAATGAGTAGACCGCTAGCACATGCCTTCTGGTACAGCTTGTATGCCAGCTTGCCTTCCTGGATCATAATTGTGATATCCATATAATTTATGGAGCCACTCACCTCGCTGAGCTCATATGTGAAGTTGGTACTCGGGTGTGCAGAGTTGAAATGCTGCACAAACCGCATCAAGCTCTCTCTGCCATGGGTCCATAGCAGCAGGATATCGTCGATGTAGCGTTTGTAGAGGAGCGGTACTAACGGAGAATCCTGCAGAAGCCTGGCCTCAACCGTATGCATGAATAGAATCGCAAATGGGAGTGCAAGATTGTTACCCATTGCAACCCCGTCCACTTGGTGATAGATCTGATGGCCGAATCTGAAATAGTTGTGGCTGAGAACAAACAGCAGCAGATTCCGGACCCCGCTCACACTCAGCCCAAACATGTCGATCCGCTGGGAATACTGCTGCAGCATATCCACTACTGCCTGAACGCCCTCCCGAATAGGTATGCTCGGATATAACCCGACTACATCCATGGACATAACAATGGTGCCATCGGGGGCGTTCAATCCCGGACATGCGTCACAGATGTGGGGTATCGCTTCCGTCGTGTTAGCCAGGTGGGCCAGGACAAATTGAATGAGCTGCTGTAGGATGCGCTCCAATACAATAGATACTCCAGTCGTTGGGCTGTCGCACGCTGCTACCACGGGTCACAATGGTAAGTTCTGCTTATGGTCCTTTGGAAGACCGTACCACTCGGGGAACTTCGTACTGCTTGGATTGACTTCAGGAGTTTTGAATCCATGTTCTTGCACTCTGACAGTATTACTTCTCGTGTCTTGGTCTCGTAGGACTCTATGGTCAAATATACTTTCTCATACATGATCATGTTCGATAATATGTCTTCTGCTTTCTGCAAATACAGCTCCTGTCTCATAGCAACGAGTTTTTACTTTTATCCGATGGTTTGATGATGGTTTCTTGGTCTGTGCGAAGTCGCTTCAGCTCCACCCGCTCCTCCTGCGTCAGATTGGGATTAGAGGGTGTGTGTCTGTCATATGCCCGTAACACCTCGTCGCGGAAGTTGGCCATATTCCTTTCGTCTTTGTCGTCCATCTGTGGGGGCTGCTTAAAGCCACGCTTCATCAGCTTCCACAATTTCTTGTCCTGTCTGATCTCTGGCGGTGGGTCTTCCTCTTTGAGGTCCACACCCTGAGGCTGGGGCTGTTGCCACCGGAGGGTGAACGCCATCCTCTCTACCGATGTCTCAACATCTGTTCGTTCTTGCTTGGTGAGCCTCCCTGTCGACGGGACAAAGCTAGGTCCATGTTCCAGCAGACGCCTTGTCTGGTCGGACACACAGTCGTCCACCACCAACGCCCGCTCATGGACTGGCTCAGCATTGGCCGTATGCCCACTGGGTGACGCAACACCAACGGCGGCAACAGGAGTTGGGCCGCGGGGTGAGTTGTTGGTTCCCTCCACACGTTGATCCGCCTCTCGAAGTCCAGAAATATTCCGATTTAGTCTGGCGTTGGAACTTATTCGTTCTTCGGTAACCACTGCACGTTGAAGAGAACGGATCAATAGGTAGTCCGACTGTGTAAACGTCCACAGTTGCTCTCTGGACTGCTTGTATCGCCTCCCGCGGTAATCTTTCTCTGCGCATTTGTCTTCGATGGCATCGCAGAGAAGACGGCGGCAGTACTGATGTCTCTTGTGTTCCCTGATGGTCTTGTGACTCGTTGATGCTGGCTTCCGCACACAGTTCGAATTGAATCTGGGGATCAATCCCTCTCGCCGGCACTGCAAAAGAAAAGACAATTGACACTCGCTCCTCTGCAGCTTCCAAGACCATTGTACAAACCGCCACGCTGCCTCGCTCCGGGAAGAGGAGAACCAAGTTTGAAGAAGGGCTGAGGCTTCAGCAAGGGATCTTATCTTGCTAAAATTCAACTCAAGTCGTGTGAGCCATTCTGCGAGTTATCATGGGCAGCGTAGTGTTCGAAATGGTAAAAAAATTCAAAGCACTAATCAGAGTAGTCGGCACACGCCTCCTGTTCACACTCAAAATACTGCAGTTGTGTATGCTTGCGTCCCCGTCTACGCCCTTCTACGGTATGAAAAGTTGAACTGATCCAACTCTTCCCGTCGCTTCCCGATCCCTATGGTAGTACGGTTGCGTTCCCGTTCCTGCCGTTCACATTGGACGCCGTCAGACGATCCCATGGCTTCCGGTCGATCCTTAAGTCGTGTACCGTCACGCCCTGTCGAATGTGAACTAGGCTTTACCATCTCAGCTACGGGACCAGGCTGAACCTAGAAGGGGCTGACAAGCACTTCACTCCAAAGGCAACTCACACCACGTGCCACATATACATGACATTGTACTGATTGCACTTGGGTCTTTCCCCTCTCCCAGTTAGAGTATGGCTCATGACATGCAAGGTACCGGGTTCAAGTCGTGTGGGGGGGGGGGGGGGGGGGGGGGCATATTTTTCTTCTCTTTTCACGCAGTTCACTTCCCCGACTGATTTTGTGAGTTTCGAAGGTCTTCTAATCCCCTACATTTAAAAGTATTGTTGGTCTTACAGTCGATAGAAATGATATGTACGAACTCGTATCACGACAACAGAAGAACAATACGTATGGATTTTAACTATGTTCACACACCGATCCAAGTTACGTAGTAATGCTTAGTCATCTAACTTTCGATTGGCGACTTGCCGAGTCCCTCGAGCGAATCGATCAATTCTGCCTCTCCAATGACGGCCATTACGGAGGCTGTCTTCAAGGGTACTGGCGGTAGCAGCGGGGTTACGTCCTGAATTTGGGGTAGACCATCACCATATTCTGCTACAACATGTCCTCAAGCACCAACAAGTGATCTTGAATAAAGGTATCCACTAAAACTAAAAAAAAAAATAGCTGAATCCAAACTCGTGGTAGGAAAGCACACAGGAAAGCCTCCATAGGCCTTTTCGCTACGCTACCAGCACTGAGACATATTGGGAATAATCCCTGCCCTCGCAGAAACTCGAATGAAGCCACCACGAAGTGTCACTTGCTGAACAACAGCTCAACATGACGAGGAAGACGAATTCATCCACAACAAATTAGCAAAGAGTGCAACAGTAGCGGAATATGGCCCAACTTAACCCTTTAAGAGCCACAGGAAAAGTTCAAAATTCTGCATTTTTTCGTGTTCCTTGGATCATAGCTTCAGTTCTACTCACTCAATCCTCACAATCTAGGGCTTCCTGGAAAGGTCTCCGCGAGAGGAAGAGAATGAGGTCGATCATGATAGCCAGCACACCGTCTATCCAGCGCTAGATCGCAGCGACAGTACGAAAAATGCCCCAAATGCGTCCAATTGCGTCCCGCTCCAGATATTTCATTTTACTCGATCGTGGAGTTCCAATTTTTTCGCTGTGTACTCTTGACAATATCAACCGTGAAACCCTTGCAAATTCGAGTAAACCAGCGTGACGAAAAGTCTCAAAATTCTCAATACTAAAGTCGCACTGCGCGCTTTTGAAATTGCCGCGATCGCGGCTCAACTTACGAGTGATTTATCTCAGGAACCGTTGCTTGCAGCGCTTCGCGGATTGTTTCTACCGACAGGTGAGAGTTTTCTCTTCGCCCTGGATATTTCGATCACTGGATTAGAGCGAGATTGGACTGAGTTACGATCTTTTGAAGTTTTGCATTCAAGTATGGGGCGGCTCTTAAAGGGTTAACAGGGCAGACAGTGCAAGCGAGTCTCACGTGTGCATCGATGCCTCGTCGCACAAGTAGAAAATCACGACGTAGCAGTTGGACACTCGGGGATTTCAGGTATGCATTGGAGTTGGAAAATCAAGAATTGAAAAAAGTTCACTTCGGGGCACAGCCGCTGCCGTCCGGCACCTGAAAATGCATGTAACCGTGCATGCACCGGAAGTACGTGAGCTCATAGCAGCGCGAGAGAAATAAGTTTTTCATGGGAGCGTGGCACACATGTGAAACTCATGTGCACTAGCTGCTCAGCACAAGAGATCGTTCTGGCCCAATCTGGGCCATCTTGCGCTACTGTTGCACTCTTTGCTGATTTGTTGTTGACCAGGTCTTCTTACTCGTCATGTTGGGCTGTTGTTCAGAAAGTGACGCTTCGTGGTGGCTTCATTCGAGTTTCTGCGAGGGAAGGGATTATGCCTATGAAATCTCAGCACTGGTAGCGTAGCGAAAAGGCACGTGGAGACACTCTGTGTGTGATTTCCTGCTACGAGGTTGGATTCGCTTAACTCAATCTGTCGTTAAATGCAAGGTCGTTACATCCAATCACCTCTGTAATCAATCCTGTGACCAGGCTCCAGAAAATGTCACATGAATGACAATGCATTGAGCCAAACATACACACACAGGCAGAACACATCTACAGCACTGTCGGGCGCCGAAGAAAAAGGGGGGGGGGCAGGGTTCTAGCCTAGCCCGTTCTTATTTTTCGCGAATACAGCAGTTTTATTCTTCTTCGATGGTACAGTCATACATGTGCATATACATGTCATTGTGTGTACGAAAGTTTACATTTGGACTGTACATGCATGTACCAATGCATGACTGTTCCATAGTGACGCATATGCACATCTGCAGGTTCACATAATTTGACTAGCCATGAAACCGTGGAAATGTACCAATGAAACCTAGCTGCATGTATGCAGGGTAAATACGTCTGAGTTCTACTTCTGAGTTCTACTTCTGAGCGTACATTATAGTGCGCAGTACAGGTTACGTTATTCTCTGTGAAAATCCAGACTAGACACTTCTTTAAAACTGGTGAAAATCTAGCCTGGTCGCTCTTCAGCTCTCCGTTCTTCGGGGCCCGACTGTACTGTAGAACAGCATCGCAAGAAAAAACGGACACTCACCTGTCAAAGATGCAGATCGTGTGTCGGCCGACGAGTCTGTAGCCGTGTGATCCTTTTCAGATGGAGTGGCAGAACCCTCGTTGGGTTGGCTAGGCGATGACGTTGCTATGACAGCAGTCGCAGATGCGGGGGAAGCCGCAGCATTGGCAGCAATTGCAGAAGTCTCAGCAGCGACGGGATTGATGTTGCGCACGGCAGCGAGGAATACTTCCGAGCTGGCATCCACTGCCTCCTTCTTCCACGAATCAGTGAGAGGCATGCATTTCGAAACACAGTGCAATAAAATGGGAATAAATAAAATAAGATATTAAGAAATAGCTGTTGCTACTTCGGCAATGATTTTTTAGGAATGGATTTGCTCCCGCACTGGAGCTCGCGCTATTCCGCCGACAGTACTTGACATTTGACTGACTCACGACTGCCATCCAGTCGAAGTTTCGATGGACTTCTTGTGTGCTCTGGATGGCAGTCGTGAGTCAGTCAAATGTCAAGTCAAGTCGGCGGAATAGCGCGAGCTCCAGCGCGGGAGCAAATCCATTCCTATAAGATAGTAAGATATTTAAACAAATTGGCAAAAGAGTAGTATTTCAAATGAAACTCGCCGACAGGGTGCCGTGTACTGCGGTAGACCAAGCCTATTTTTAAATATACCCGGATATTCGCCGGAGGACTCGGCATTCTTAGATCACCACTCAGTGATGTATTCAAACTGAACATTGTCAGAAGAAAACGTTCTTAGAACCAACAGATTGTTGCTTGATGATGTGTAGATGCATGATTATTGAGAATGACCACGTGGCTTATCTCCAAAATTTCTATTGCAATTTTACAAGTAAAAGTACACGTACATGTGCAAACATTCACGTGCCAGCGTGAGTATGTGTGTGCGAACACTCCCGCTTCTGCTCTGCACAACACCCCTATCATCCTGATCACGGATGGGTACTCGAGGGTCAACGTGCAAGGTTCAAGGTTCAAGGTTCAAGGTGAATATGCACATAATATACCAGTATACATGTGTCCAGGCCAACAAATGCTCTAAGTCCTCGTCGTCCTTGGATAGAATAATGTTTTTCAAGGTTTTAAAAATGGAATACTTTTCTACAGACGTGACTAACCGTAGGAAGTGACTGATCATTGGCAATCTCCGCTTTCTTCTTCCAGAGTGCCACTTGCTTCCTCGCTACAGCATTCTGCTGTCCTTCAAGCTGCACGTGTACAAGTACGAATTCCCATTCGCGCGCGTATATCACACACAAAGAAACACACACCATAAATAAATACTGCCGAAGCAAAGGCATAAACGCTCTAAAAATGTGATTCACAAAATAAAGTGCTTAAAAATAGGACTTGAGCTTACAAAAGTTAGCGATAGAATGAGCCTAAACATATTTCGTTCCTTCAGCTCGAACTTGAGCTTATGCACAAAACCACCTGACAATTTGTATTCAACGTGAGGCAGATTTGTTTCCGGGTTTTGATCAGGGCAATGCGAGTGAGTGAATTAACTCCATTGTCGCTAGAATGTTTAGACGTTGATCTCATATCTTACCTGGAAAGTGCTACCTTCGAACCAGCAGTTTGAGTTGTTGGGTATGCTGTACTCCGAATCACACCAGGCGCAGTACGCATCGTGCTCAGCACCGGATTCGCTGTAGCGGACGCGCCACGGTGCGTATCCGAGGTCCCGGCTTTTGGTGCTGTAGTCCTTCCACTTCTGCTCTTTGCATGCGCACACTGGCGGTAGTGGTAAACTGAACATGACCGGTTTGTCCAGTTTCGGGTTCTCCAGCTTACCCAACTCCTCCATGATATCCTTGCGGACGTGCTGGCATATAGATGAGATCGGCTGCAGACAATCAGAGGCGCTAGAGGCACAGCCAGGTGAGTACCGGAAGTTGATGCTGACCAGCAGGGCACCTGACGAGTCGTAGTGAGCCAAGAAGATTTCCACCTTGCCTGGGAACTGGTCACGGAGCTGCTCCGGCAGCCACAGCCGAAACCTGGCTGTGTTGTAGGTGAGCTCACAGTGACTCCGGTCGGTATTTGTAATCTCCCACTTTCTCATGAGCCGTACAAGTAGCTTGAAGTACGAGCTGTGTGGCATCGGTGTGTCCGCATCGGGATACTTGTAGTTCACGGCTTCTTCATCAGGCTTCCCTGGTGGCTGAACCATGATCAGTAACGGTGTGTCAGCTGTGGAGAAGCAGACGTCGTTTGGCTCATTGTCCGGCTGGAAGCTGCGCAGGGCCTCCTCGATTTTCTCCGGCGGTCGACGTTGAAGAGCAGACGGGATGAAGTATTTTGCTTGCTGGGCGTCTCCGGATTTGTACAGCAAATCCCAGTCGACCATCACGTCCAGCATCTTTTCACGGACATCTCGTTTCACCTCCTTCCAGGCATAGTCCATCAATTGCCGATTTGCTATTCCCTTTGTCCACAGAACGTTGCGAAACCTGGTCTCGGCTTCCTTCGCCGTCCTGCCACCACCTCCGCCAGGTTCGACCAGGTATTTGTGGCCAAAGACGAGGATGTTGATCTGCCTGATGAGCCACTGTGTGTTGTGGAAGATGATGTCATCAGGCTGCGGCGAGTCCTTGTGTGCCGGCCGATAGATAATCACACGTAGGTCGTTGTAGAAACTAAGAAGATGCTCGAACTCGGATAGAGCACCGTCCATTCCGGAGTCATCCTGGATCTTGCAGGCCTTCTCCACCAGTGTCTTCATCCATCCTCTTGTTGTGTAGCCAGTGCGGGCGGGTTGTTTCTTGAGATACTCCAGTATCATCTCAAAACGAACCCATTCCATCGGAATCTGCTTGTTTGCCAGCACCGATGAAACAGCATCCTGTAGCTTCTTTCGGATTCCTAGAACTTCTTGAGAATCTCCGGACTCGTGGTTGTCCACAAGGAACAACTCTGCGGAATCAATGTCATCGTTCTCGATCATACCCTGGAAGGTTGGCGACCGGCGGCAGAGCTTTTCCAGCTCCTCGAGGATATTGACCTTGTGCTCCGAAAGTGTCCTATCTGTCGACAGCTTGTCGGCAAAGTTCCCCACCAATATCACAGGCGGGTAGTCGAACTTCTCGCTTCCCACAGCCTTGCCTGGGTTGCTGGCAAAGTGGATGGCTGTTAGCCAGTGTCGAAGGTGGTCAATGTTCTTGAGGTCTTCCGGTACGTCAAGAGTCATTTCGGACATTTTATTGCCTGACCACTTCCAGTAGTTCTGCTGCTTGATGTCATTGAAGTTCTCTGAGGCGTTGAAACAGAGAATATAGATGACGTAATCTTCACCCATTAGGAAATGCTGCAGGCTTGAGAAGATTGATTGGCCGCCGCAATCCCAAATGGACACCACCACTTCTTCTTCACCAATGTCTCGCATCAGCTCTTGGTTTGCCAAGATGACATCGACCAGGCTCTGGGTCAATTCAGCAGAGCTGGGTGCTGCCTCATGATCTGTAGACCCAGCCGGTTGCTGTTGCAGCTCGTGCTCTTGCTGGCGTTTCTTCTCAAGATCTTCAGCATGGTGAAGTATGTCAGGAGCACAGAGGAGTGCAGCGCCGAAGTCCCAATCCTTAAGGTTTCCTGCGCCGTGGAGCACATTGCTGTGATCAACATCGAGAACCGGTGTACTCGGCTTATTGTCCACGAACTGCTTGTTCTTGAGAGAATCCGCCAGGCTCGTCTTGCCGGTTCCAAACTGACCGCAGAGGCTGATGCGGATACGGCGTACTCTGGTCCAACCGCTGCTGAATGTCCTATTCGTAGCTTCATGCATGGTCTTGTTGGACGGACCCGTACCTCGTTTTGCTGTAGGTTATCATCAACCACAACAAGCACAAACACGCACGCATGAACACACACATGCGTCCAGGCACGTACAAGCACACTCAGACACACACAAACACAAACACACACAGACACACACCATTTGACCATTTAATCATTTGAAGCCCATCACCGAAGGCGATGCTAGCGATGCTACAGCAGAAGCCATAGCAACTTGTACTGGGTTTGCACTACCGTAAAGTCGCGGATAAAAGCCGGGCTTATAAGCACATAAGCCGCTTTCTGCATCAGGCTATAATGCAAACCAGGCTTGTATGCAAACCATGCTTATATGCACCACTGACATTTTTTGCCAGGCTTGTATGCCAGGCTTCTACGCGCAACACGCGTAGATCGACCACTGACTACCGGTATGGCTGCAGTTTTACTATGCACCGTACATAGCGCATGCACTCTTGATGACCCACCCGATCCGCGCTTGCATAGAAGCCAGGCTTCTACGCGCGACAGTATTTTATGCATTTGATCCGTAATGATTTTCAGGCTTCTATCCGCGATGTGCTTGTATAGAAACCCGGCTTTTATCCGCGACTTTACGGTACTCAACAGCTTGCAAGGCTAAAGAATTGACCGCCACTATTCAGCCTGGTCTACACCACGCAGCTATGAAGTGGCTTTTCTGGCCAGTAAATCCCTACTTTTTGGTCTTATTCATTTGTTTCACGCACACACATCACACCACATACTCCGGCATGCACTGGCTGTTGGTAACCACCCAGGAGAATGAAAGAATAGTCCGGAGGAGTCTAAACAAAGAGATGAAAGACGTGTGTGACCATAATCGCCGGGAATCAAACCCGCAACGTATCGATTGGAAACACACACACACACACACACACACACACACGCACACACACGCACGCACACACACACACACACACACACACCAGGGGCGTCATACATGGTACGACCACTACGATCATGGTCGTACCACTTTTCGTCCAGGCTGGTCCACCCAATTCATCCTTAAAAGCAATAAAAAAATTCAAGGATCTTCGAACTTGTACAAAACATCACAACTTTTATTGCAAGGAGCATACAATTATTTGATTCAGACTTGATGCCTAGCAGCTAGCACCCCAAAGTAGAAAGTATTAGACATGTACCATATCACTGACGTCATCGATGACGTCATAGCGATTTAACCCTAAAAACCGGGGCGTTTTAACCCTAAATTTTTGCGATTTACGGTAAATTTTTGCGATTTACGGTAAATTTTTGCGATTTAACCTAAAATCGGAGCGTTTTACACATGACGTCATCGATGACGTAATGCGATTTAACCCTAAAAACCGGGGCGTTTTAACCCTAAATTTTTGCGATTTACGGTAAATTTTTGCGATTTAACCTAAAATCGGAGCGTTTTACACATGACGTCATCGATGACGTAATGCGATTTAACCCTAAAAACCGGGGTGTTTTAACCCTAAATTTTTGCGATTTACGGTAAATCTGTACGTTTTAACCCTAAAAATCGGGATGTATTAACCCTAATAATCCTGGTAACCCTAACCCTATCACCATGGCGATAACCCTAACCCTAGGGCTATCACCATGACGATAACCCTAATATTCCTGATAACCCTAACCCTAGGGCTATCACCATGACGATAACCCTAATATTCCTGATAACCCTAACCCTAGGGCTATCACCATGACGATAACCCTAATATTCCGGATGATGATAACCCTATCACCATGGTGATAACCCTAATATTTCTGATAACACCTAAACCTATCACCATAGCGATAACCCTAATAATCTCGATAGTCATAACCCTAATATTCCTGATAACCCTATCACCATGATGATAACCCTAATTTTTCTGGTGATGATAACCCTAATAGTTCGATAGACGATAACCCTAGTAACCCTATCACCATGACAATCCTATTACCATGCCAACTCTACTCTTTTTATGTGTGCAGGTACTACAGATCACAACGGCAACAACAACACTCAGCAAACCCTAATAATCATCTTATATGTGTACAAGTCCTATATATGTCCTAGATCTAGTTGTTACGTGCACAGATCCTATCGTTATTCTTATGTGTGTGTGTGTGCGTACAGGTCCTATATACCCTATTAGCAAATCTTGTTGTTATGTGTACAGATCCTATCGTTATGCTAACCCAATCACCATCGCAACCCCCCATCAACTCTTTGATGACGTCCGTAATAACCCAATCACCTACGTGTCTACAGGTACTGGAGAGTCGGGGGAAAAAAATCCTCCCCCCGATTTACCTAACAGCAAGACTTAGTAAACTATTTTACTTACCTCGCATGAATTTATACAACAATTCAATCGGGGGGAGGGTCATGCTCATCACCAGGTAAGATGCACATGTGCATTCACACGCGCAGATGTATGACGATAGTGTTGCAGCTGTAAACGATGAAAAGTTACGAAAAAATAAATCAAACGCTGAAAATTACGAAAAAATAAATATCTGCATCTATATATGGAATCAGACTACGATCCGATAGACATGCAATGGCCGACGATCACATACCTTGCACGAAGCAATGCTGCAAGGAGATGAAGAGGGGCGTCCGTCTCTTGTCCGACTAAACGACTAGGCTAAAATAATTCCAGGACTACATGAAAAAAGGAACACCGTCACTACGAAATGATTTGAGGAAATGAAGATTGATTCGATATACGTACACACCACTTGCCCCGACGAGTTTGAAATTTTCAAGTTTGTACGCATCAAACCACAAAGCCAGTCAAAACGAGACCCGCGTGCAGGATACACATCAAAAGCGCGCCCGAACCCTCGCGTACGCGGGTCAAAAGGTTACGAGGAGTACGCGCGCACGCGCTGTCTGCATCAGGGAGTAGTAAAATACTATACTTTTACTACTCCCCGGTCTGCAGCAATCAGAGAGAGAGTAGCAAAATGCCGATGGTTTCCTACTCCTCGCGATGCTCAGAGTACGCACAGCGTACTCCGATCAGGCGGAAGTTTCTGGAATCAACTAGAACCCGCGGACCGCTTTACCCGCTCCACATCCTGAGCGGCGGGCTCCTTGATCATCGCGCAGAGTTTTAATGTTGAACTGCGCGCGCACCCTTCAACCAACGAACAACTGGGCGGGGATAAAAGTGATTGGATCCACCTTGATCAGTCCCATTCAACCATCATCAAGATGCTATTGTCTTGCTCGGCGTGTGGAAAGACTATGACCGGTCTCCGGCCGTTTGTCGAGCATCTACGCTCCAAACA
The DNA here is from genome assembly GCF_964019385.1 of Sycon ciliatum. NCBI lineage: Eukaryota > Metazoa > Porifera > Calcarea > Leucosolenida > Sycettidae > Sycon > Sycon ciliatum. The sequence goes on along the minus strand of NC_088652.1, from coordinate 3,572,591 downwards.
CCACCGGAGGAAGCTGGAGGCCGATCTCCAGCCTCTGTTTCTGTGTTCCTGGTAAGTAATCTGTCGTGCAATTCTCTTTATTTGAAATACCAGAGATCTTATACATGTTTTAATCTGTTTCCTTCCATGCAGCGACAACGAATGGCGAACGTTAGAAGAACTGAAAGGGCACATATCAACATCAAGACATCTAAAGCACTATTTGGAGAAACTCCAAAACTTCTACGGAGAAATACCGGCTAACAGCATCATGACGCTGAAAGAAGCTGAGAATGAACTTCATAAAGTATAATTAAAAATTTTAAAACCAACATATCTGTGCTAAATGTGTGTCTGGATGGGGGTCGAGTACTCATTCGATTGCATGCTCCGAGTCGATGGGTTTGGCATGCCGAAGTGCAATATGATTGACGTAGTGGGTAGCTGCAAGTTCGTTGAACAGAGTGGAGGCAAACGTATGACAGTTGTTTGTTACAACGTTGTAAATACCCTTGACGAGATTGGAGTCGTAGAGGAAATCTATCAGATCCTGCAGATTTACATGTGATTTGTCAGCAATAATCTCCTCTATCGGAGTTTTTCGATTGGTGCTTCGATAGGAAGATGTCACGCTTGAACGAGTCTTGCCTCTGCATATGCTGACACCGTCGGTTGTTTTTTCCGCAGACCACCACCAGTTTCTCGTTTGAAAGACGACGAAAGCGTGGAAAGCAATAAAATCTGTCGGTTGAAGGTACCACATGGGAGTTTTGTAAATGCCCGCCCAGATGATGGTCTCTTCACCTACCAGAGGCTTGAGATAGGTTTTGATATCGGCGCTGTCGATTCTCCACGCATCTTGTCCGATCTTATTCACGTTCGGGTGGAAGTACACGGCTTTATCGTAGTTAGCACCTTCAAATTTATGCACAAACTCCGAAAGTCCGCACGAGATGTTGGAGCACGAGGCAGACATGATGACGAGAGCATGAAAATTGCATGCAACCCTGCTGACGAATCGAGCGTAATGATGCATGACGAAAGCAAGCAGAGTCTTTTTATACCGACTCCTACGACCAATAAACACTCGGCGGCTCTGCATTATAGACGGATGCAGGCGGTGCATCGGCGCCATTTCCCAAACATCATGGATCTGTGTGATCAATTCGATGCGCTCATCAATTACGTTCGGCAGCCAAAGGGCTCTCCGACACGTGACGATGGTTGCAATCACGTGACCGAGGTAGTGATAGATGGACACTACGTGTGCACGTCGTGTGCGCACGTGATCGATCAGCACGTGTACGCACCGGAGCATGATTTTCAAAAGCGGTGCATGCCAGAAAAAAGATGCTATCAATCTCGGCAGCGCCTCCTAGGCGTCGACAGGCATCTGATTAGTTTTCTGAAGAAAACAAACATTGGTGACTTTCTCTCAGCCCACTTCAACCTTCACCCCCTGCAAGAAACGTTACATTCTCTGAAGAAATCCTGTTTGTACAAAAGTCTCAACTATGCTATTGCACTATCGTGTCTCCTGTTCGATTGCAATTATATCGTTCAGAAGCGTTTACGCGCCTTCCTTCCACGCAGCAACGTTTCCTGGCTACGGTTTGCGCGAATGTTCAAACCCTTGCCGGCGAGTTTTTCTCTCCTTTGGTGTCTTCATTTCATGGAGAGTTCGCGTCAGCTCACACCGCAACACGTGACGACTGCTCGTAAAAATCTATACCACCTGAGCGACGCCGATGCTAAAATTCTACTCTCTATCGTCGACGCCTATTGCTGGGAGACGCACCCTCTATCCCATCTGATCGACAACTTTCACTCGCAGCATCAGGACTTGCAGTGCATCCTATACGACTTTGCGAAAATCGCATGCGATCGACAGCCATCGATACGACAGAGACACGTTCGAGCGTGCCGGAGGCACGTCCGGGCAGCCGGGCAGCGCGTGCCGGAGGCACGTCCGGGCAGCCAGCAGCCGGGGGCCAGCAGCCGGGGGCCAGCAGCCGGGGGCCAGCAGCCGGGGGCCAGCAGCCGGGGGCCAGCAGCCGGGCAGCCGGGGGCCAGCAGCCGGGCAGCCGGGCCCCAGCACCCAGCAACATGACGAAGACGTACGTCAACATGTCGAGACGGGTCAAAGACATGCCGAGACGGGTCAAAGACATGCCCCGACATTATGTAAGGGGTGAAACAGTCTAAACATTCTATTATTCTCTCATCGTCGACATGCCTCCAACGTATCAGCGCAGCAAATCGGCGCAGGGTGGTCGGAAGTCGAGACAGCCAAAGACCCCACAGTCTCCGACACGTCAATACCTTGGCAGCAACGGATCGGATCCTCATCCCACGACGATGCCGTTTACGAGACTGCTCATTGCCGAAGGACTGTTTGCAGGAATTCAAGTCAAATACGTCAAGCGTGGAGAGAAGTACTTGGCGCCGGACGGTTCGAGCTGGAAGTCGTACTTTCCCACGGGTGCCATTCCGACAGCACGCGTGCAAGCATCACCATGCGTGACCGGAGAGCCGGAACCTAACCTGTATCTGCAGATCAACGAGAGCACGGAAGAGATCCTGAAAGCCATCCTCACCACCGTGCCGAGCCTCAGAGCTTCTCTAGACGCGGGATTCATCACCTGCATGAAGACGAATTTCTACCCGATGCAACGAGGTCAACAGACGGAAAGCGGGACGAGAATCTTCATGAACGTCAGATCCGAGAAGAGCAGTCGTCATCAGGCCGCAATGCAGTACTTTCATCAACACCTGCAAGCCACCATCCCCGTCAACATCTACGTCTCGGCCATAACCTGCTCCGACCGAGGCCTGTTGAAAGTCAAGCTCTGTTGCAGTCCAGCAGACTCTGCCGATACTCAACTCCGACCGATCAATCCATCGCTGGACGAAAAGGTCGAGTTTGACGACGTGACACCGCTTCTCTCCAAGTTGTACGGTCTGTGGGCCTACTCTCAGAAGGTGGATGATGATGTCATCGAAGTCTTTGATGTATAGCAATATCATTCCTATACAATTTGAATAAAAATATTTAATCCTACTACTATCGAGAGACGTGTTCTTGTTGTAAAGATGGCTAGACGACGGGGGCGTCGCAGACGACTGCAGTATGGGGGCGGTGAAGGAGCCGAAGCAGGTCTTGAGATAGGCATGAAACTTATTGAGAATGCACCGGAGATTATCGATAAGCTGAAAAAAGTCTTTGGACATCGGAAAAAGCATGAGGGTCGATGGTTGTCCCCTAAGATAAAGAAGCTGTATCAAGCCTATGTCAGAGCAAAGAAGGCGCACGAAAGATCTCCTGGGAATATGAAGTTGCAGCAAGACTATCTTAGAGCGGAGCAGGCGCTGCAAAGAGCGAGGGACAGGATCATAGCTTAAAAAAATAAATACTGCTATCAAACTGATGTACCAACGATCACGGTCGACGGAATCAAGAATGGCGCTCATGTGGAAAAATCAAACGCAAAGCGCATACACCTCCCCCTGGGATCCTGCAACAGCTGAAGACCTAGCCAAAGAGTTGTCAGACTTGAAAGAAAATGCCATCCGCAGAGATGGTTCAATTTCTATGGATGCACGACTCAACATGGGCTACAACGCCGTATGTTTTATGGGTGATGACGTGAGGAGCGTTACTTGCGCTGTAACGCGCGGTGCAATGGTGGAGCACGTTCGCAATGCCGTAGAGAATAAAGTAGATTCATCAACATTACAAGAGCAAACCGCTTCCCTCAGAGCCGTCATGATGGAAACGACCGATAACGTCAGCGAAAACACCAAACGTATGCTACATCTTCGGAGAGATATCGAAGGAATTTTTTCTCCCCTACTTATAGAGCGCACTGCAGACTTGACAGGTAACTACTGGGGTAGCGACATCCTCTTGGAAGGATTAAGACCTCCGAATTCTCAGTTTGTTTCGTACGCAGTGCTGGTGAAATGTTGGGAAACGCGCGCTCCTGAACGTGTAGTATGGTTGGATGCGAAGCAAGTCCCCGGAGTATTTACTTTCCTCAAGACAGAGTCTGAAGATTCGATTCCTTGGATGCACATCACCAGGAGCTTGAATTCGTCGACCGTCGGACCGTTTACTATCGGAGAAACTTGGATCTATAAAGCTCTGTATCTCGTAAAACCTTCAGAATAACACCACCATGTCCGTTATTCTCACGGCCGTGAACAATGCGGCAGGTGTGACCGATGGGCTCTACACGCCACATTTTACGTTGGGCATACGAGAATTTGATTCCCGTAATAAAACGATTAGTCTGGAGGGTGCCCAGTTCGAATTACATCGAGATAACATCACCTCGAGAACGAAGAAAATCCGGATCGAAATCGTTGACACCCCAGGGCAATCGAAAAAACCTCGTCAAAGAGATCACACCCTAGTTCTGCTCACTGGAACGTACGAGACCGCGGAACAGTTGCGTGACATGTTGAATGCACGCCTGAATCAACGCAGCTTGAACAACGTAACGTTTAGTTATTCGCGTGCAACCGGGAAATTTAGTCTGGCTATGAATGAGGGGGTTCGAGTGGTGTTTGACAGCAATTCACCGAATCAAGTCCTCGGCATCGGGAACTTGGGAAAGGGTGAACATACCATCCAAGCACCGGGCGGCGAGTTTCCCTATCCAGTAGATCTCAGCGATGGAGTGCGTCAAGTCCTCCTCTACACGGATAGCATACCGCATTCTATCGAGTACGAGAACAACACGGATTCTCGTCTGCTGAAAGCTTTTCCCATTATAACGCAACACGGTGTAAACAACTACGTGTTTTCCAATGCTGACGAGCGTATCATGCTCCCGTATGAGAATCTCAATTCCATATCATTTTGGTTAAAGTATAACACGGGGGAGTATATCTCAACCGGTTTTCCCATTTATCTGGACATGCGCATACGTCCGATTAAGTAAAATTTAATAAAAAAAAAAAAAAAAAAATTCTTCCCTCTGTTCAAGAGACCAGGGTCGTGCAATGGCTCAGGAAGTGTTCACCCCCAGGGGTCCGGAGGCCTTCACGGGTCTCCTGTCCAAGACCAATATCGTGCAAGGGTCGATAAAAGAACGTAGCGAGCGTAAAGTCACACTCTTGGAAGGCGGTCGCAGCGTCCGTCTTTTCGATTCTGATAATGCCACCCCTCCTTCGCTCAACAGCGAAATCAACATTTCCACACCAAATTTGCTAGCCCTCAACGAAAGCTATTTTCTAGTGAAATTAAAGTATACGATCAAGAACAAGGCCGATGCCGCTTGGGGAAAGTTTGTGTGTACGACGTCTCCCGCCTTTTCTTGGTTCAAGAACATGCGCGTCGAGATTAACGGAATCGAGGTCACGCAATCGAGCAAAGTATCCGATTTTCAAATTGTACAACATTTGCTCAGCATGATGGAAAGCGATCCTGATAGGCTGGCTTATACGGACAAGGACGTGTACGGTCTTCAAAAACTAGATCCTGCACTAGGAATAAAAGATATCGATCTCGGACAATATCAGTATGGGAAGAATCGGAAGCGAGGTTATGCGTTCGCGACAAATGCTTCTGGTGCCAGTGCTGCGGCTCCAGACTTTGATGCGAATCGCGGTTTGAAAAGAACTCCTACGATGCATCTTACTTCGGAGACGGGATACGGGGATGCAGTCGAGTCCAACGGTAGGAGAGTGGCCGAAGGAAAATATCAATTTAAAATGAGGCCATTCGTTCCGTTCTTCAACGCTGACGACTCCTGGCTTCCTCCCAACACTCAAGTCAAAATACGATTCGATCTCCCGCAACAAGAGCTTACGCGCTACGTAATCGCTTCGAGCTTGGGCGCTGCAGATGCTACACGTTTGAAAGAGGTACAAATCGATCTGGAACAGCTGGATTTGGTGTACGCTACGTACAGATTGGATCCAGACATGGCCGACAAGATCACGTTACCTCGAGAGCTATACTATCACACGTGGTGCCCCAGACTCGTGCAAAAAACCATTTCTGATGCGCAGGGAACGATCGAGATTCTGCAAAATGCCGACATCCCCAGAAGAATGATTCTCTTCTTTACCGATCTTGATTTGGGGAAAACCCCGACCGATGCATACGGAAATGATGCGTATAATTGCTCCAATCGTCTAGCAATGGTACATGGAGGTTTAACGCAGCTTCGCGTGATGGTAAACGACGAACCGGTGTTCGATAGCCCCCTGCGATTTGAGTGGGCGCTAGGTGCTGGAGACGGATACTACGATCCTGATAAATCGTCGTATCTTCGTGCTCTGTCTCTGGTTCAAAACTTTTTCGGGAAAGGCTATCGGAAAGAGGTTCCCATCGATTCCAAGGACTTCTGCAACACGTACTTTATGATACCGATCAGTCTGAATTTAGACAAGCATCTGGATAACCCCAAGCTGCGCGGTAATTTGAGCATCGACTATCAGTTCACCGACAATCGGGATGCTCCCGTCCGAGCACCCGGTAGCGGACAAAACAAGAGCTTGAAGGCCAACCTGCTCTGTCTCGACAAGTACATGTACACGTTCAGCAAGGATCAGGGTATCAAGTACGAAGTTGTTTAAAAAATATGGAAATAAAAATTAAAAAAAAAAAAAAAAATTTATCACTAACATTAATGAAGCGATAGTCGGAATAATGTATGCGGGGGGTGATTTACGTACCATTCCACGCCCTCCATCAAACAGCGGAGGTGCTAGATCTACGAGAGACGTGACTCGCAGCAGCATGATGGATCCGGTAATGTTACAAATGTTAACTCAGAGAGGGGGTCTCTCGTCCCATTCCGGGGGGAGTTCGGTGAACGAAGGTGTCCTGAACGTGCAGATGAAAAAGTCCGCAACCAGATTACCTCAAAGAGGCGGGAGAACTCGGGGTCGGAGAAGGAGAAGGAGGACGCCGGGAATTCGAGGAAGAGGATTCGGAAGCTTTTTGAAGAAAGCTGCACGATTTGGTGCTAAAGCGCTAAAGAGCGACACCGGTAGAGCGCTGGTGAAAAACCTCGGTACGAGAGCCGGGACTGCGCTGTTGAACAAGGCTATGAACAAGGCCAGCCGCATGGGTCTGTCCGATGACATGCGAGAAGGACTTCAAAGTCGCCTGACGCAAGGTTTGGACGCCGGACTCGATACGGGTCTTGATAAAATTTCATCGATTGCAGGTAGCGGCGGTATGACCCGTCCTGAAAGCCTTTTCGCACAAAAAATACTGCGCAACATTAACTAGTAGCGCAGGAAGCATGGATTTCATTTCTCTACTTTCCAAGCCGTCGAGGGTCGTAAACAAGGTGAGCGGCAGCGGACGAAGAGCATTGAAACGCGACTCACGACAAGATGCAAGCGAGGGTACACCGAAACGATCGACATCCGTGCACACGAGCGGGTTGAAAATGCCCGGATTAAAGTTCGAAAGGAAGCCGTGGTTTTCGGAACTCATACCCGCCCTGAAGCAATGGGGTCAGAATGTGATGTTTTTAGGTCAAAGCAACATGGGTAAATCCTACTTCATGAGGAAGCTCTTGAGTGAAGTGAAGCCCGAACGGCTCGTAGTCATTTCGAACACGTCAGCTGATCAGTACAATCTAGAAGGTCTAAAGTCCTTCAAGCACTACTCCGTCATGCCGGAGTGCATCGAAGACATGGAATTGGAACCTCAAACCTACGTGATCATAGACGATATACGCATTATGGGGTTGAAGCACGGCAGCCAGCGAGAATGTCTCTACAAGTTTTTCACCATGTACAGTCATCATCATCAGCTGAACGTCTTTTTCCTTTCCCAGAGCTTCGACAACATGAAGGATATGAAGATCAACGCTAATTTCCTGTACTTGTTTCGCTTCACCGACAGGAGTAACATCAAGCGGTATTTGAATACGCTTTTTGGCGGCTCATCGGTAAAATCTGCGCTGACTTTCAAACTTTATGAAAAGCTGTTGATTATGTGTCAGAGACCAATTCTTGCCATAGACTGTTCTAAGAACACCTACTCAACTTATTGTGATGGAGAAAGCAATAAAGTTAATTTCGAATGAATCGGTCTATTTTGTAAACTTCTTCACTTTTGGCCTAAATCTTAGCCTAAATTTTAGCCTGAAGACCACCCCAAAATCTAGCGCAAATTTTGGCCAATTTAAAAAAAAAAAAAAAAAAAAACCTCGTATACATTTGAGTACGTCCGGTGCGAGTCATGGATCACTTACTCGTACAATTTTCATCGGGGTTACCCAGTACTATAAGGGCTATAAATAAAAAGGGTTTGTTCAGAATACCGAAGAAGAAACGACTTCTCGTTCTAAAACACATTCAAGAGCACCCCGAATACGTAATAGTGAAGAGGCGCAGGACTTGGGAAGTCTTGGGCACCGCTCCCCCGATGACGCAGAAGGGAGGTAACAGCTACAACGCTTTTCTGAAAAATGCCAAAAAAGTTCTTTCCAACGTACCCGGAAATCCGCTGGAAAATGTCAGTCTTTTGGAGCTGCAAAAAGATGCTCAGATCAAACGGCTTTACGAGGATGTCTTCAAGCACAACCCGGATCTGATAGGGTACGACTCGGTCAGAAATGCGATCGCATCGACCATCCTCAACTACGATGGTAGCAGCGGCCAGATACGAGATTCTCGTTCGGATGCGCGAAGGAAAAGAGCTGATGCTGGCACAGTGACGACGGCATCTTCTGCCAGTTCATGGGGATTGAGTCGCCCTCACGAATTCGACCTATGGACTCTTCAGCTGATGGATAATTTGCTCAAAGAAAAGGATATACCTGGGGAATTCCTACAAAGCCCATACTTCACAAACAGAACGTCTCTGCTGAGGTTGTATGAGCAGGATCGCGAACATTATCGAAGCATTGTCGAGCGTCACATAGAGCAATTGGAATTGGAAACTGCTCACGACTATAAGGTGTTGGTCAATCGAGTGTCACAACAATACCTCGCTCGATACCCCTTCAGAGTAATGGCGGAGACTTTCAAGGATAAGTTCAATTTCGTAAATCTAGGCCCTAAAGTCGCTAGCCTCGAGATGCTGTCCAGCGTGGTTAGTAGCGCATATGACAAATTTCCAACTCTCGATGCTCTCCGACAGGCTTATGCAGCCTCGGACGAAGCAAAGTACGTAAACGTTAACGATTTCATGAAGCCAATCCAGAGTAGTCTGACTAGTGATGAAGGGTTCGCTCATCAACTGTTCAAAGCCAATACAAGAACCAGAAAAAAAGTCCAGGAAATCCTTGCGGGCAAGACCATACCGTAGCTGTTAAAAAAAAAAAAAAATAATAATAATAATAATAATTAAAAAAAAAATACTAGTAAATCGTAAAGAGCGATGGAGAAGGTGTTTTTGAACTATGCTCTAACAAATCATGATATCAATCATGTTCTGCAAGATGTCCGCGCCTTTCGGGGCGTCGGTGCATATGACCACCTACCACATTTGGATACCGGTCAGTTCTGCATAGTGAACACGGACAACGTGCACTCATCGACCACCAGTCCCCCTGAAGGCGGACATCATTGGATAACGATCTACCGGGACGGGCGGTGCATTATCATCTTCGATAGCTTTGGCAGAAGCTTACATGATATCGGGGTCGATTATGATGAGGCGGACTTTCACCGCTCCATTGCGAGTAGATTTCCCCCATACAAGTACGATTTGATCACAACAACTCAATCGATACAGCATTCCCAAAGTTCTGTTTGTGGGTGGTATTGTATTCTAGCAGGTCTTCATCTTCTCACCTTTGGCGTAACGCAGACCCTTCTCTTTTTTAAAGAAATGTTCGGATCGAATTTACGTCATAACGACGAGATTCTTTTTCACATCATCAAGTGCATGCTCAGAACAGGCGTGTTCGGTCGAGATGTGAGACGGAACGTCAAAAGTCTCACCGATCTAATGAATCATAGAATCAGAAAATAATTTCACTCAATATTTATCTACAATGGCTGAGAGCGAGTGGGAGAGGGAACTCGATAGGTTGGTCAGCGGGCGAAAGCCCACCGACTGGCATCAGCTTGCCAAAGAACTGCATCGGCCGAGACGAATCCATTTCAGACGACGCTCCGTTCGAAGCACTGGCGTGGATGAAATTTGGAGCGCTGACCTCGTCGACATGCAAGCTTACGCACGACAGAATCAAAACTATAAATTTCTCCTCACCGTCATCGACCTGTACTCTCGCTATGCTTGGGCCATTCCTTTGAAGCGTAAAACAGGCATCGAAGTCAGAGATGCTTTTCGCCGAATTGTCAACACGTCCGATCGCATTCCTAAAAAGTTATGGGTAGATCGAGGAAAGGAATTCTACAACTCGTCCATGAACGTGTGGAGAGGTGAAAATGACATCGACATTTACAGCACTAACAACGAGGGGAAGGCCGTCGTTATCGAGCGCTTCAACCGTACCCTGAAGAGCAGGATGTGGAAACACTTTACGGAAACCGGAACGTACAAATACGTCGACGTGTTACCCAGGCTACTGCACAGCTACAACACTACCAAGCACAGAGTCATCTCGCAAACCCCGAGCGAAGCTGCTCATGGAAAAAACATTCGCATCGCAACACGCCAGACAGATCAACCCCCCAAGTATCACACAGGAGCGAAGGTTCGCATCTCGAAACAGAAAGGCCACTTTGAAAAAGGTTACACGCCAAATTGGAGTGAGGAAGTGTTTCAGATCAGGAAGGTTCTATTCACAGATCCGGTTACGTATCAGTTGGAAGATCTAAAAGGTGAAGAACTTACAGGCGGTTTCTATGAAAATGAATTGCAGCAAGCAAAAGAAACCGGACTGAGACTGAACAAAGTGATTAAAACGAAGGGTAATACATCTCTAGTATCTTTCAAAGGCTATCCAGCCAAGTTTGATGAGTGGTTAAGAAAATCTCAAGTTAATCGGTTGCGTAAGAATAAAATATTGTGAGAATAAAATATTATGAGAACACTATGTATTTCATGAAGTGAGCGAATGGTCTGCCGCTACGCTAAGATGTGTTATGCCGGTATCTTATAATGTCCATATGCAAGTGTGCTCACACCGTCGTCGAGGATGTACCTCTTGCTATCGAACGGTGATAGCGCCACTTTGCGGATGGTCTCACCATAGATGTGGTGATTCCGGCTGCGCAGCACATTCATCTCTCTCTCGATGCTCTGCTGATCGCGTAGAAGGCAGTCCTTGTACGTCGAGAACTGTAGAGTATCGTTCACGACGGACTTCTTCACACCCTTCGCACGCTTTGCTGACTCTTCGCCGGTGTACGCGTACATCTTTGAGCGAAGCCCCACGAACTCGCTCATGATGCGTCCACCCAGCTCATCCTTGAACTTGCCGACGACTTTCTTGTTTGCGAGGGAGTGCAGAGGATGGTCAGTCGGATAGTTGGACGTATCGTACTGATCCATCATGTCACTCATGTCCGCATACAGGTCGGCCGTGGCGTACTGCAGGATGAACGAGTCGGTGTCCGTGTAACACAGCCGTACGTTCTGACCATAGCGTGGCTTCAGAGTGTCGTAGAAGAAGCTGTACATCAGCACCTTCGACAACTCTAGGATGGAGAAACCCACGTATATAGGTTTGTTCAAGTGAACTTTACACTTGAAGAACTCCACCGCCACCAGGTCGTTGTCGTACACGATACTGCGCTTGTACGTTGGCTTGACGATGGCGCGCCGCAGCCTGTCCACCTCTTCTTCCGAGCGGACAAGCTTCAGGTTCAAGCGGCGTCGGACGTTCTCCATCGTCTTGCCAAACACTGCATTGTTCATGAGTTTGTAGAAATCTTTCTCAAACTCCGATGCAGCATTCGTACGCAGATCGGTGTTCAGCTGGATGTACGAGCGCATCCACGGACGCTGCGTGAACTGGAGGACGCGATGCACTTCACTCACTTCCACGCCAAGCGCCACGTACGCCTGCAGATTTACGTAGTGGCACACGTAGCGGGTTTTTGGCAGCAGAGTGAGCATCAGCTTCTTCTCCTTCTGCTTGCCCAAGCCGAGCTGTTGCGCCAGCTGCTGCTGATGCGGCGACAGCATGTCGTCCGTCACGCACATGTTCTCGGGGCAAGGAGGATACTCGTTTAGCGCATCGTGCACACCATCGGGAATCGTGAGATCACACTCCACGATGTATCCCACGGGTGAATCGTGGGGGTGCGTCATGACGATGTCGGCCACGAGATCATCGCTGATGTCCTCCACGAACTTGAAGTCGCCGATGGGCAGGGGCTGCTGCATGGCCCAGCCGTACAGATTGTTTGCGTCGACGTACTGCAGATACGTCATAGGCTTCGAGGGATCGTACCCGTCTGGGATAAGATCGTTGTTAGCCTCGGCGTACCTCTGCACACTCATGCTGATTCCACCGCGGATGCCGTGCTCGATGAAGGTGTGCATCGTCACGTCAGACAGCAGGTCCAGACTGACGTCGGACACCTTGAGCAGCGCACTCCACGCAAACCCGGGCAGCGTATAGTAGTTGGCCGGATCTAGCGAGTACGTGGCGATGGCGGTGGTGCGGAAGTTCTCAAATACATCCGCCAGCAAGTACACGTCCGTCTTCAGGTAAAGATCATGATAATCACGCAGAGTGACACAATCAAACCTGTTCCAGACGGTTTGCGCGTGACGGTACTCGTCATCGGTGATGTGTGCCTCGGACAGCGACGAGTAGAACTTCTCCCGTGGGGGGAGACTCTCCTCGTCGAAGCGGCTGAACGAGTCCATGTACTCGTACGGGTATACACCTTTCCGAAGCAGAAGATCCGTCTTCTCGGGATCTCCCCCATGCAGATCACGCATGCGGACGAACGCTTCTCCAGGTGTTGCCTTCGCAAGCTTATCCAGCGAAGTGCTGAGAAAAGCGTACGAGTCGATGAACACGAACTGCCGCCACATCATAGCGATGTACTTTTCCGTGTTGGACGGAACGATGTTGATGGAGCCGCGCTCCTCCGTGTGCTCCTTGTCTCCAGCATCTTGGTACGTCACTTCGTCAATCTTCGTTTTACCGAGATGACTGACGATGTGATGCGCGTCGTACCCCTTGAGATTGTGGAACACCACCGGGATGTTCACCTTGCCGGGTACGATGCGCAGCTGAAGATTACAGGAGTTGTGCGCTGCTCCGCGAAACGCACCCGTCATGTGATCGTGGTCACGCACACGATCTCCTCCGAGACGACGTTTACATATCCAGCAATCCCTGGCGCTGAGAAAACCAGCCTCCTCATCAGGCGTCAGGTTCATAGGGCGACGATTCTCCAAGTCTTCACGAATGGAGACTTCCTGCAGTTCCAGGGAGGTCAGGAACTGCTCTACTGAATCTTCGCCCGTATGCTGGAACGTATCCGTCACGGTGCCATCACTGCGCACGACGATGTATGCGGCAGAACAGGGTATGTGCTCCGAGTGCTGCTTCGTCTTCCCCCCAATGCTTTTAGGCTCAGCATGAGGTGCGATGATGCTCTCGAAATCAGCATAAATCACATACGGTGCACGAAGCTGCTTCTCGTACTGCGTGAAACGCAGCTTTTCACCCTTCTGCGGCATCACCGCCCGCGCGATGAGATGGTCTTTACAATGCAGCTGGTGACTCTCCAAAGCCGCCTGAGTGCTCAACACGTTCAGACATCGGTAGCACACCTTCCGCGAACGACTACTTTTGGTGGCTACCAGTCGACTCATGTTCTTGATGAACACCCAGTGCTGCACGTTACGTTCGTCCTCAGTTTGACCAGAAAACAGGAGCAGATTGATGGCTTCCTGAGGATCACCTTTTCTGGTCAGACGTAGCGGAACGACAGTCTTCCCATCATCCGATATGCCGAAAACGTTGACGGCGAGATCGACATTGTTCTGCTCCAACGTCGTGATGGCACACACACTAGCTGGAAACTCTACACCGGCAAAGTTCAGCTCGTCGACGTATGGAACGTACTTCGTTGCACGATTGTAGTTTGCACCGACATCCTCGTGATGTTTTGCAGCCAGCAGAGCCCACTGCAAACACCGATTGTCGTTGCTGATGATGTTGAGGCAGGCTGTCTTAGCCTTGATGTGCTGGGGGAGTTGGATGAACGTTCCACCTCCCATCGGCTCAAATTTCGACAATTCCAGATATACGGCTTCGACGTGATCCACGATCCACCCCGATCCATTCCGGACAAACTCATCGATTTGAGCATCGATCTCTGCTGCAGCACTATCCAGTTTGTACCGAACATCATCATCATTCAGGATGATGGTGGTTCGCGTGCGCACGAAGAAGCTGATGAACACCTTGTCACCGGTGACACCATCCTGCTTCAACAAGCGCAGTTGAAGGACAATAGCTACTTTGTATCTCCCAAACTCGAGGACGTCATCGCGAAGCAGCTCACTGAGGCTCCTGTCCATCAGCTGCAACAAAACGCTAGCATCCTGGTACTCTCCAGCACCAAGATTGCAGACGTAGTTCCTGAGCATTCGCGCATTATGCTCGAGCTCGAACTCGAACATTCGCATCACTCGGCTTGGTTGGGACATCTTGTAGCTAAATGTACTTTCAACTAAACAAACTTACTTTCACCTTTCTTCATCGAAGGAAAATAAATTATGAGCAAGTAAAAGGAAAAGCATCTAGAGTACTTCGCCCGCGTTCTGTTTGAACCCGTTCAAACTTGTCGTTGGTTCTAGTTGATTCCAGAAACTTCCGCCTGATCGGAGTACGCTGTGCGTACTCTGAGCATCGCGAGGAGTAGGAAACCATCGGCATTTTGCTACTCTCTCTCTGATTGCTGCAGACCGGGGAGTAGTAAAAGTATAGTATTTTACTACTCCCTGATGCAGACAGCGCGTGCGCGCGTACTCCTCGTAACCTTTTGACCCGCGTACGCGAGGGTTCGGGCGCGCTTTTGATGTGTATCCTGCACGCGGGTCTCGTTTTGACTGGCTTTGTGGTTTGATGCGTACAAACTTGAAAATTTCAAACTCGTCGGGGCAAGTGGTGTGTACGTATATCGAATCAATCTTCATTTCCTCAAATCATTTCGTAGTGACGGTGTTCCTTTTTTCATGTAGTCCTGGAATTATTTTAGCCTAGTCGTTTAGTCGGACAAGAGACGGACGCCCCTCTTCATCTCCTTGCAGCATTGCTTCGTGCAAGGTATGTGATCGTCGGCCATTGCATGTCTATCGGATCGTAGTCTGATTCCATATATAGATGCAGATATTTATTTTTTCGTAATTTTCAGCGTTTGATTTATTTTTTCGTAACTTTTCATCGTTTACAGCTGCAACACTATCGTCATACATCTGCGCGTGTGAATGCACATGTGCATCTTACCTGGTGATGAGCATGACCCTCCCCCCGATTGAATTGTTGTATAAATTCATGCGAGGTAAGTAAAATAGTTTACTAAGTCTTGCTGTTAGGTAAATCGGGGGGAGGATTTTTTTCCCCCGACTCTCCAGTACCTGTAGACACGTAGGTGATTGGGTTATTACGGACGTCATCAAAGAGTTGATGGGGGGTTGCGATGGTGATTGGGTTAGCATAACGATAGGATCTGTACACATAACAACAAGATTTGCTAATAGGGTATATAGGACCTGTACGCACACACACACACATAAGAATAACGATAGGATCTGTGCACGTAACAACTAGATCTAGGACATATATAGGACTTGTACACATATAAGATGATTATTAGGGTTTGCTGAGTGTTGTTGTTGCCGTTGTGATCTGTAGTACCTGCACACATAAAAAGAGTAGAGTTGGCATGGTAATAGGATTGTCATGGTGATAGGGTTACTAGGGTTATCGTCTATCGAACTATTAGGGTTATCATCACCAGAAAAATTAGGGTTATCATCATGGTGATAGGGTTATCAGGAATATTAGGGTTATGACTATCGAGATTATTAGGGTTATCGCTATGGTGATAGGTTTAGGTGTTATCAGAAATATTAGGGTTATCACCATGGTGATAGGGTTATCATCATCCGGAATATTAGGGTTATCGTCATGGTGATAGCCCTAGGGTTAGGGTTATCAGGAATATTAGGGTTATCGTCATGGTGATAGCCCTAGGGTTAGGGTTATCAGGAATATTAGGGTTATCGTCATGGTGATAGCCCTAGGGTTAGGGTTATCGCCATGGTGATAGGGTTAGGGTTACCAGGATTATTAGGGTTAATACATCCCGATTTTTAGGGTTAAAACGTACAGATTTAGGGTTAAATCGCAAAAATTTAGGGTTAAAACACCCCGGTTTTTAGGGTTAAATCGCATTACGTCATCGATGACGTCATGTGTAAAACGCTCCGATTTTAGGTTAAATCGCAAAAATTTACCGTAAATCGCAAAAATTTAGGGTTAAAACGCCCCGGTTTTTAGGGTTAAATCGCATTACGTCATCGATGACGTCATGTGTAAAACGCTCCGATTTTAGGTTAAATCGCAAAAATTTACCGTAAATCGCAAAAATTTACCGTAAATCGCAAAAATTTAGGGTTAAAACGCCCCGGTTTTTAGGGTTAAATCGCTATGACGTCATCGATGACGTCAGTGATATGGTACATGTCTAATACTTTCTACTCCCCAAGACTCCAGGCAGCTATCCATTACGATAGGCGGTTGGAGCCATGGGTAGAGACACCCAGATGATGGATTCCTCACGGATACATTCACTGCAAACTTGACGGAAACAGTGCTGGCTGCGATCACTGGGTCCAGAACTAAAATTTTCCAAGATCTACCATGTTACAATGGCGATCAGCATGGTCAAGAGACACTACAAGCATGTCAGTTGTCACTTGTCAGCTACAACATAATTATATTCTGTCCACAACGACACCTACCTAGTATCTCTGGCTCCTGACGATCTACTGCAAGCTGATGCGAAAATGCATTACATGTACACCCGCGAACGCCGCGCTTGTCAACGGAATAGGGAAGTGTTTGGAATGCTGTTCCACGGCGGCAGAACATTCTGCAGCTGTTCACCGACACGACCCGCTTCACCAAACGACTTATGATCGTTTCGTTCTCCGAATTTTCCGGTAGCAGCAACAAGAATTGCGTCCGCGACGACAGGAAGAAAGTCTCTCGCAAACTAAAGTCCTGTTGCCACGAAGACAGGGAAGATTCCGCAAGCCCTTTCTTCTGCTTCCAGTGTTGTAGCTCTCCCGTCCACTGGCAGATCTTTCAATCCCACCGAACAAAAAATGGACCTTCTTCTCTCTCTAAAAACAATTAACATAATTACTAGTACTTCGCGACTGTCCGCGGGCCGGCCGTGTACATCATGTACATAGACTATTGCATGCGGCGTGGCGCACTTTCGCAGGACATGACTTACGTTTTTGAACAGCGGCTGGCGCTAGAACTGTACAATGTACTTTGGATTTTGCGATTTTTTCGAGGGCAATGGCTTCCTTTTTTGCCTTGGCCACCTATGATGTACAGAAAATACCAAAAAATCCATGAGAAGCGTGATTTTGAGCTGGAGTGGGGGTTGTTTAATAAGTGCTAGGGGAACCCTCCTTTGCGGCTGTAGAGTGCTAAAACGTGCCCTGTTGGCCGAAAAATTCGAAGTGTTTCTCTGCGCCCCCCCCCCCCCCCCCCCCGACCCCCCGTTGTACCACACCCAACCGCCCTGTGACGCACACACACACACACACACACACACACGCAGAGTACATCTACAATTTGTGTAGAACACCGTTGCACGACAACAACAGTCACTCACCTCCAGAAGATGTAGATTGTGTGCCAGCCGACGAGTCCGAAGACGACGTTGCTATGGCAGCAGGTGCAGCTGCGGGAGACACCGCAGCAGGGGCAGCAGTTGCAGAAGTCGAGGTGGCAGCAGCAGCAGCAGCAGCAGCAGAAGTGGGAGCTGTAAGAGTCACGTCGGCGGAATCAGCTGCCGCAGGAGTAACTAGAGAGGAGGCAGGGACGTAACCTGTATAGCAGAACAAGAGTGAAGAATAGCAGAGCATTAACATCACCAGCCTGGCTATATTCACAGGTTTGAGGAACAGTTGCAAAAGGGAAATGTCTGAAGAACAAATTGACTGTCACCACCAGGACTCGAACCAAGGACCTTTGCTTGAGGCCAGCGATGCTCTAAGTACTGAGCTATGGTGTAGTCGTCATCCCAGCAGAGACTGTTCAATATTTTCGTCCAGTACTTGCATGCAATTCCACACTGCTGAGTCTCCATTTGACCGTCATCAGCAGAGGAGAACATAACAACACCAGAACTCTGTAGACTGTAAGTACAGTGCAGTGCTCAATGAAATCCAGTCGCGTCACTCAACTACGCACCGGGCGTTGCACAGTCCTGGATCTGCAAACACTAGACTGCAAAATGGTGCAAGGCGCAAAATTGAGTGACACGACTGGATTTCATTGACAGGGACTGTACGTGATGCTCTGTGTCCACCAACGACTGCGTTCACAGTTTTCTTATCCTTGTTGAAGTTTCTGTCCCGTCGCCGCATCCGTATTTGTTGAGTGTCCTACTAAAAAAAGATTACATACTCGTACCGTCATCGCAGGCTACACAATATTTTTTTCTCTTCAGAATTGGCGGCTGGCAGCAAACTGCAGAGATCACTGACCATCATTTGGCAAGCACTGTGGCAATACGCCCAGTGAGAAGGCACTGTGGCAATACGCCCAGTGAGAAGGCAGATATTGCCTGTGCCTATGGTGAAATAGAGTATAGCCAAACAAATATACAGACAACTAAAGCATGCTCTACGTACCAAGTGCAGATAGCAGCTCTCGCACTGCTGTTCTCATTTGAGGATTGTCCGCCCACTGTTCGTCCTCACCCTCAACACAGGTCGCAAGGGCAGCGCCTGCTCGTTCATGCACGGTTGCGGCTGACACTCCCTGGCGACGCGCATGCCTCAAGGTATCTAAAACACACAACGTAAAGGAAAATAATACACTTTCATGTATTCGTATGCTTGGTGTTTCTTCGGCGTTGGTCGCAAGGTTGAAAGTGTGCAGTTTGAAAGTATGACAAAGACTGTGTCGTTCTTCCAGAGCTGTTGTGATATGTGAGGTTGTAATTCAACTGGTTTACTGCACAATATTTTCGAAATGCGCCTTTCAAATACTGATTGTGAGAGATAACCATAAAAGAAAACAGGCTTTTTCAAGATAACAGGGCTGTGGTTGCCAAGCAACGAGTAATCTTACAATTACGTGCCGGAAATGAGGTATTGCAATATCTTGCAAACATGGTCACAACAGGGAGCCAAAACTTGTTTGGGCCGCAGAGGTGTCTGAACACATAATTCTCTGCAAGCTTGAATGAAAACCGCTATGATACAATAAATATTTTGACAACGCTTTGCTGATAGAATAGGTAGACTACGCATGAAGAGATGGCCAATGACTGACACAGTTCATGCATCATGCCTCACCATCTGTGACGAAGAACTTGAGCAGCTTGGCGCAGACTTCGACAAGATTCCGGGAGGGCTCCAAGTAACACAGGACTTTGGACAGCGACACGTCAATGTTCAACTCGGTGATCGCTTGCATTGCTCCGGTTTCTACGCAGATGACAACAAGACAACAGAACACGGACACGCTTGTCAAGACGCGAACACTCCACTGTAGCCACTCATCATAACAGAACATCTGAAATTATACTCTTAACAGTCTCTAGACTAACCGTACATCATCACAGCACTCTGTAAAATGAAGTGGATTGGGGTGGGGTCGGGGGAGGGCGATTGGAGAGCATTCGTGTTGATTACTTCGGCAGGAAGAGTTGTATCAAGTCAAAACCCTGCGAGCAAACTAGACAGCACCGGGAGGATACAGCCATTAATATTTTGCTAACAAGAGCCCTCTATGGTCAAGTAGAGTTTGAACAATTGGCACCCTGGCAAAATGCAAGCAAGCCTGCCCTCCAGAACGGCACGAAGCCATTCGGGATCCTACCTTGGATGATGCCGCGCATGTGCAGGATGAGCGTTGTGAAACGTTTGATGGCGTTGTTCTTCAGCTTGGTCCTGTCGACGTGCTCCATCATGTTTACAAAGCTCCTGCATATCTCGATACACTCCCTTCCCGGACATAGCTCCACGATGGGAACTGGGGAGAAAGAATGGCAGACAAGATACAAAACGTGCAAAGCACAGAGTAAATATTTTGATTGGACAAATTATCAACGATACAATAATTCACACACGCGATCATTTTGTTCTATCACACTCGCACGATTTTTATCATTATAGCTGCGCCTCTTCCCCACCCCTGTCTTTGAA
Source organism: Sycon ciliatum (assembly GCF_964019385.1). Taxonomy (NCBI): domain Eukaryota; kingdom Metazoa; phylum Porifera; class Calcarea; order Leucosolenida; family Sycettidae; genus Sycon; species Sycon ciliatum. The sequence goes on along the minus strand of NC_088652.1, from coordinate 3,552,292 downwards.
GAACGGGTACTGTGGTGGAAAACGTTCTCCATGGAAAACATGTTCATGGAATAGAAAATGTGTGTATTTTCATGAACTGCCGGGGTTGCAGTACAGCGCCCAGAAGACGCGGGCCAGTAGTATGGCGCGCAGCAAAGACAGTGCCGAGTGGGAGTGTAGCCTGACGCTAACGGATGATGCTAAAAATGAAAAAAGTACTGTAATTTCACAAATTTTCGGTTTACTTGTATTTTCGGTACTTTCGGTGCATCTGTTTCATACCTAAAATTTCAATACACCAAACAAACACTAACACACACAATACAACAGGGAACTGCCACTCTGTACCGAAAACTTCTGTTTATCAAACCTGGCCTTTTCCCCTCATACTGAACATATTCAGCACCGACAATTTTTGAAACTGGAGTACTCGGATCATTCTTTAACTATACTAGGAACATGCTCCACAATCACAAACTTTTATCTAAATGGTGCAGAGCATGTGAAAAGGGTGCTCAGGGTGAAAATTGCAGGTTTGGGGTTATCTTGGCCTCGTGTTAGGCCTTCCAGTTTCACAATGACTATAACAATTTGCAGAGAAACCGGGCGAACCTGCAAATACCTTACGTGATGAGAGGCTTTATCAAGTCCTTCCAAGTACATAAGGAGCTTATAATCTTGCGCACAGACACATTAATTCACTCTCTCACGCACGCACGCACAAACACACCCACACACGAACACACGCACCCACACACACGCACACACATACACACACACATGCACACACACACACACACACACATGCACAGGAACACACACATACACACATGAACACACACACGCACATACCCTGCTCGTCATCATCTATGGGTGATGGGCGATTCAATGCGATGTCCAAGAAGTTACAAACGGAATCCACCACCGACAGTTCAGTTTTGTACATAGTGAGCACCTTCACAGCTTCCGAGATATCCTCTTGCGTCAGGCGAAATTGAAACGTAGCTGATTCTTGTACCCACATATTAACAAGGCATACAACACACAAAATATACACAAAGGTTCATACCCAATCTCCGGAAAACTACCTAGTTCGGCCTCACTAGGTGTCATAAACGTAGCTCGAGTGAGCGGCCGATCCTATGGCAATGAACTCAAGTGTGCTGTTAGGTACCTCCTCCCGTACGTTCTACAACCTTTTCCAAGCTGGCCTGCATGCACCCTCGTACTCACCCTTTGTCTCCTTTTGTCACCTTTTGTTCCCTTGGCCTGGGTAGCTACTTGCGCGGCCATATCTGCCATAGCTACCCAGGCCCTTTATCTTGCCGCCCTCACTCAATCTCTCTCTCTTCCATAATGTAGTTGTTTCGTTCGTCTTTGTCTCCGTCTCCCCATCTCCCCTAACGTATGTTTTAATCAGGTGAAAGTGTCAAGGTCAGAGTGGTCTACTCATGACAAACACAGTCGCCTTCAACACTAGCCAGAAAATAAGTGCCGAACCAAGTCAAGGCGAGAGAGCGTAACACTCAATCTCTGTTCACAGGTTCATACGTCAAGGCCGTCACAGCCGGGGCAGCTGAGGCCGCCCCACCCTTTCGGCGGTTTTTTTTTTTTTTTTTTTTTGGAGCATTTTACAACAAAGCGCGATGATCGCAGCTTAGCGCAAACGTGACAAATCTTTGTCCCCGACCCCTCGATCGTGGTTTGTTGCAGAAAAAAGTCTTTCATTGCTAACACTGAAATGGCACCAAATGCCAGGAAATGCTTGCAATTGGCTTCAATTTTTGTGAATTTTTTCCCGGGGGAGGGTAATGTTTGTCCCCGATCGTAGCGTTTTCTTGGTTTGTTGCAGAATCAAAAAGACTTTCATTGTAGTTACCGTACACTGAAATGGCACCAAATGCCCGGAAATGCTTGAAATTGGCTTCAATTTTGAAATTTTTTCCCGGGGAGGACCCCCGCACCCCCCTTCCGTGGCCGCCCCACCTCCTAAGTCGGTGCGACGGGCCTGTGCGTATACCAGTACTGAAGCACATGCACGTGCGCTCCAGTGCACACATGTTCACACGTACGTGCCCGCAAGCATGCACGTGCAGGAACACACACTCCCACACCCCCCCCCCCCACACACACACACACACATACGCACACACACGCACACACACACTCCCCTCCCCCCCCCCCCCACACACACACACTCGCGCGCACGCACGCACATGCACATTCCCACACGCATACATGCACACGATTTCGTCTACCTTATCTACCCTGCCCCACAGTTTGGAGCTGCGGCATTGGACGCCTGATCATGGCGTGGCGAGGTTCCATGGAAGAGGAAAGGCGGTTCTGGACACACCCTTCTGGTTTTGGATCCGTATTAGTGTTACTGTTTAACAAATCGAAATGTGCATGCTACAGGCTGGTTCGCCGATAAGTAGAGCTACCTATGACAGATTCAGGCCTTCCTTCATTCACTCCAACTCAATCTCTGGCTGATCCTCTCTCTCTCTCTCTCTCTCTCTCTCTCTCTCTCTCTCTCTCTCTCTCTCTCTCTCTCTCTCTCTCTCTCTCTCTTTATGCCTCTCCCTCTACATATTGGGTTCAAACCTAGGAACTAACTTCTGGAAAGGTTTCTTCGCACACCTCCCTACGGCCTCCCGTAACAAGGCAACATTTGGTACATGGAAGACACCAAAATAGAAGAAGAGGATGTGCATATACTCTTTTGGTCTTGTCCTCGTCCATACACTCACCATCCTCAGTGACCAGGCTTGCCAGTAGCTCAAAGAGACCTTTGCAGAAGGTGCCGTTCTGTTCCTGTGCATGACCACGCAGCAAGTCCAGGTATTTCCGCTCAGCAAACAGTGGCGACGCAAGGACAATACCACGATTGTCGGCCTTCCGCATCAAATCTTTAACCCTCCGGTATTCCACCATTATAGTACCGGCAATCGTAGTTTTGCCGCTGCCTGCACCGCTAAACGCCATCGTGTTCGTTACTACTGTCTTTTTCAATCCTACTTCATCCATCATCAGCAGAGTAAGTTAGACAAATTAATGAGTCCGCCTATTTCACTATCTATTCCTAAACCTCCGCTGATCTGCACACCACTATCCTTATCCTTGACTGCATCACGCAATAGTTTCTGCGCCTTCAGGAGAGACGCCGGGAACTCCGCAGATCCGCCAACGGCACACCTTTGACCTCCAAGAACGGCAGCTACATTTTCATTGCTGAAATCACTGCATCAGCTTCTAGTCGGGGATCCGAAATCTGTAGGATGCTTTTTTATTTTCGGGGTATGCCACTCCAGAGGGAGGACTTGAAACTTCGCACAGAGGTAGGTAAGGGTCTCTAGAGGACGATTTGAGAACTTGGCCGTCCCGAAGCTGTGCACCAATGCCGGTGCAAGGAGGTTTGTTCGCTCGTCGAACACTATTTCGTTGCCGTGATTTCACAGTATTTGCGCCGTTCAGCGCTTGAAAATGGGGGAAAATCAGTGGGTTTCCCCCGACGTAGCCAGACATTTTCATACGAATGACGCAATTTTGCTAGATTTTCAAGAGAAACACAAAGAAACACGAAGCAAAAACCGCAAAGTCACTCCGTCCATGAAGAATTTTCATTCTGTTTGTGTCTTTGTGAGTTCTGAAGTAACATAGCTGGTTCGTTGGAGGAGGACATGACTGGTGTTCCTGAGATTGTCGTGCGTAACGGCTAAATCAGTAAATGACTTGCCACTTGACCCTGATGTCGACAGGCAGGTCTCGTAGGAACTGTCCGTCTCCATCGAGGTGACTCTGGATTGTTTTTACCAATAGTGTTTTGTAGATTGATCATCACTACAAACGATTTCATGCTAGTCAATGAGCGGACTGACAACGTGTGGTAAGGTACACACCATGGCAGCTGCCTTGAACGGAATCTTTGATTATAATACCAGTGAACGTAGAAATGCATGACTTATCTTGAATAACGTCTCTTTGAATCATTGTTTTGTTGAAGTTTCGGGTGCTAGGCTGCACAGTGACATGCATACGTGGAAGCATTCACATAATCATTGTAGAAGATCATGGGATGATTATTTCCCTCTACTACTTCATTCAGTCCTTTGTGTGGTAGATTGAGTAGTACTAGTATTAGACCTATAATGTAGTATATTAGGAATTAATAATAATTATTATTTCCGCAAATGCAATCAGTAAATGTGGCGGTATTATAAACATGTAGAATATAATCATAATTATATTTAAAAAAACTACAGCTACGGTGCATCATTATTATTTTTATGTGAACAAAGGCTGAAAGCAGATAATTGTAAACAGTGTCATGGACGCGATATGCATCGGCACCACCGCATACATCCAGGCAAGACGATGTAGCGCAATATCTGTGTTGAACGGTTTTTGATCCCTTCATCATGGAGAACAGTATCCATTCTTCATCCGGTTTGCGATCCTCTGCTCTGTGCTGCCAACCGTACGTCCACTTGTTGCTCACATGTGTAGTGCTAGCATGCTGCTGAGCGGGTTGTCACATTCGGACATACATCGGCGAGTACCGTAAAAGCCCGTAATAAGTATGTCAATGCACTTGCCAGCACTGCAACCCCTGTATCTGCCTCTGGGCTAGGCAGTTGACCATTGGCATTGATTGCACGGCCAGCAGCACCTCGGTGTCAAGACATTGCAGATGCAGTGAACTGACGGTGGCCAAGAACTCGAAAGCCCTTCTCTGATAGACCCATAACCCATTGCTGAAGAGATCTTTTACTCCATCTCGCCCGACCTGGAGCGCCACTTTTTTGAAGGTCGGCTCCCTGACTAGTTCGAAGGTAGTAGCTTCCAGGTAAGAGATGAGACCAACGCCTAAACATTCTAGTGACCATGGAGTTGATTCACTCACTCGCATTGCCCTGATCAAAACCGAAAAAGAAATCTGCTTGACATGTCTTATGCCGTTATGGTGCGCTAGCTCCACGGTGGTGCAGCCGCTTCAGAAAACATTGTTTGAGATTTGTCAGTTGTTCCCTATAATACTGTCTTGTACATCACCAATTTGGATTATTATCTTGAGAAAGCGGAAAACTGCTGGGAGATGCAACGCGCCCAGTTTCGTCACTTCCATCGTTGTCTGCCACGTAACCATGGTAACTGCAAGGACATTGCTACAGGCCAACTTAGATTATTGCACCACTCACCTCCGATTTCACTTTCTCCGACTTTGAACAAAATTGGAATTTCCAACTTTGCCGGTATCAGCGGATGAAGTTGCTTGTCCCGTTGGAATGCCCGCTTCCTGCCGAACAGGACACTTGACGGACTCACGACTGCAGTCCGGAGCACACGAGGAGCTGCACATCAGGGAAAGTGTAACGTGCTCCTCGTGTGCTCCGGATTTGGCAGTTGTGAGTCAGTCAAGTGTGAAGCACGGCAGGAAGCGTGTGTTCCACGCAAGAACAAACAACTTCATCAAGTAACTAAAACTCTTCAGTGATTTCTTGCACACAGCCTTTGCTGAGATAGGAATTCCAACTTCTTTTCTGTGCGTACAATAAAACCTGTAATGGCGACCACTCGGATATGGCGACCACTCGACCATGGCGACCACTTTCCCTTGTCACGGACGCATTCAAATTCAAAACACCTCGGATAAGGCGACCACTCGCTCAACGCGTCCGACGACCACCCACCCGCGACCGCGTTGCACAGTGCTAGTCATGTAAATGTACACATTGCATGGTGCACCAGCCACCAGGCATGGTAGATCTACACACCAGTGCAGGAAGTGTAGATGTACATGCATGGTGCATGTACGGCATTTGACAGGTCTGCGGACCCCAGGCACACTGGCCGTGCTAGAGTAGCATAGGTGTGATGCACTGATCAACATGATGTATCACATGTGGATAAGGTCACGTGACCCACTGAACCTGGATAAGAAGACCACCTGGCCACGCCGACCACTTTTTCTCGTCCCTCGAGGGGTCGCCTTAGACAGGTTTCACTGTACATGTGTGAGTGTGTGCATGCGTGCATGTAGATGGGTGCCAGTTTCTACTTTCTATGCACCAGCTGAAGAAAAATAGTGTGTTTAGTCTCGTTCCATTGCTAACTTGTGCAAGCTCAAGTCCTATTCTTTAAGCGCTCTATTTTCTTTGAAGAAAAATCGTATCTTCAAAGTGTTTGTTTCTGTGCCTTGGCGGCTTTGCTTGTGTCTGTTTGGATGTGTGCGGTATGCGCGTGCGGATGGGATTTTACACAGCTCGAAGGACAACAGAATGCTGTAGCGAGGAAGCAAGTGGCGCTCTGGGAGAAGAAAGCGGAGATGGCCAAAGACCCGTCACTTCCTCCGGTTAGTCTTTTCATATCGGTAGAAACGTATTCTCATTTCCGAAGACGAATGAAACAATCTACAAGCTAGGGACGCACAGGACGTAGGCCGTTGATGGCCCAGACACACAAACACACGTATTCTATATGTGCACGCTCACCCTGAACCTTGAACACCCATCCACGATCAGGCTGGTAGCGGTGTCAAACGGGGCAGAAGCGGGAATGCCCACACATGAACACACACACACACATTTGCACCTGTACTGGCGCTTGCTCACGGCCGTAAACTGCTCACGTGTCTCCCCGTAGATTGGAGAGAGATTCTGAAGGGATCCTGGAAAGATGACTCAATTTGCCGTTTGTTTGGTTCCCTTTTACGTCCCAATTTGCGTCCGTATCTGACAAGTCTTTCAAAGAGGAAGTCTACGGTACTTCAGGGTGAAAATACAAACTCCGATAGCTGTAGTCTTCTGGATGCTGAGTACAATGATATGAATCCCAGTACTGTAAACCTTGAAATTATTGCGATAGTCTAATTTCTGCGAAATTCGCGACCGCGTGGAAATCGCGAAATTTAGACAGCGCGAAAAGGAGATCCATGAAAGGTTTAGCAAGAATGCCATTCTGCAATCGCAAAATTAAAACCTTGCAAACCTGTCCGGATTCTGAAAACGCGAACTAAAAACGCCGCGAAAATTTCACGCTTTGACATTCTCCCTCTTCGACCTATTCGAAGTGATGCAGATTTATTCTTGGACTTGGGGCATGCAAAGGCAATGTTGTAGGATCTCTGCTGGCTAGCTCCTATGGATTCGGTTTAAAGAAGCTGTAATAATTGTTCCCTAATCGGATATAAAGGACTCGGATGGAGAGCCAAGAGTATATTTATGAAAAAGAAAAAAAGGACCAAGGAACTACAAGTTACGCTATAATGTGCACGAACACCACCAGTTACTAAACAATCAGTTCAGCTCATCAGCTCATTACCGTCTGTCAGTGTCGTCCGATGTTAGCGCATGAGCTGATTGTTCGGTAACTGGTGATGTTAGCGTAACTTGTATTTCCCTGGTCCATTTTCTTTTCTTTCTTACAATAGGATATACTCCAGTGCGAATGATGTTGCGACATTGCCGGTGATTAATGAAGAAAGTGTCTGCTCCGAATGCTGGAGCTCGCGCTTCCTGCCGACAGACTTGGCACTTGACTGACTCACGACTGCGCGTGGAGCACACGAGAAGCACGTCAAACCTTTCACTTGGCAAACCTGCAAGAAAGCACAACTCCCTGCTCAATACACAGTGTTTCGGGGAATTCACCCCTCAAGTCAGTCGGCAGGAAGCGCGAGCTCCGACGTTCGGAGCAGACACTTTCGTCAGGATATACTCCAGTTTTAATAAATACTGACGTTCTACAACTAACTACCGTCGGTCAATGTCGTGCAATGTTTAAGGAAATCATTTTATTTTGAATGACCGCCGTTCATTGGGTGCGTTGCTAGTTGTCACCACAATCCGCGATATTCATGTTAAAACAAAATGGCATCACGATTTATTGAAAGTGGTATAGTTGGTGGTACGAGTGTTCAAAACCATTTGAACTTCATACTGTTCGTCTTCTTTTTGACATGCTCTCTTTCCATCGTCCTTAGCTTTTGTTTGTTGAGAGCTGTTTGGCTTTCTCCTATACCTCTGGGGGATGCCAAGTGATGGTTTTGAGAGGCTGGTGATGGCTGTGAGCGATAGTTTGCCGATCGGCGTCGTCCTCGCTATAGCGATGAAAATACTAGTTACTGCGCACCTGGCAGATATCACAACACGTCGGAGCGTCCAGGAGCAAAGGAATCTTGGGTTTTCACTGGAATCTAGTTCCTCCAGCATCGTGTAGCCCACCGTCGGTGAATGGCGGTCCAGAAAGGTCGAACCTGGTCTTCTGCAGCATCTCGCAGTCCTGCGAGGCACACTGAATACGCCTGTCATGTATTCTACAAATAAAAATCACGAAGTAGTGGACTTTACAGTGATGAGTCTATCCTGTATGCTACAAAAGACGCAGGAAATGTGACTGGTGTCTGTACACTCAGTGACTGGACGCCAACACCCCAGTCTTCTCCTACAGGATCTGTTTGACATTGACATTATGCAGTAGGTCGGCATTGACCTGGTTTGGCAGCTATCGTAATAGTATCTGCCTGGTTGGATGTAGCAGGTTGGTGTTTGCTCGTCGTCCAGTCCGGAATGTTCTTGTAACTCGCGGTGGTGTACGCGCAGGGTTTGTGATCATCCCTGTTCACTTCAATATTATCAAACACAACGTTCCCTTTGTCACTCATCTTATCCCGAGTACTGAATTTGCTGACAATATTGCACCACACTTGTCACAACCTACCGCCACTGCTGGCGGTGGCGACTGGTTCGTCAATGGCGGTGACCAGGCTGACTGACTAGCTTCGAGACAGCGGCCTCGTTGTCAACCCCGCGGCAGCCTAAAGGTTGATTTTATCGATCCAGCCTCAGCGCCATGTTGACGATGCCCTAGTGACTGTGTGTCATGGATTGCCTTGCCATCAGCGGTCATTGCCGTCCACCTTGGTGCAGCCCTCAACAACTGGCTCAGCCCATGGGAGTCTCAAGTGGACAAAGTTGTTGCCAAAGTAGCTCAGAAGATTGGTGCATCGTGGTGTAGGTGAGCACATAACTAGGACTTCCCAGCGCCTATTTGTCCAGGCTGCGATACTATGTGACATGCTGTACTGCACATTCTTTTCAGCACTGCAAGGCCGGCAGCTGGACCGACTGCAGGGGCCGCGCACATGCAGGCCGCCTGTTGCCAGTGCAGCATTCTGGAACGTTCCTTCCTTCTGAGATCCGTGGAATAATAACTTTCTTTGCTTCAAAGCAAGTTGCTTACCTTTCTGTTGTGCTCCCAGTGTCCTTCCAACAATAACCTACAGCAATGTTTTATTTTCCTTTCCATTCCCCAACCAATGAATACTACGATGTCGATTCTATTTCTGAATACTTTAGTGTGTGCCCGCGCACGCACGTGTGTGTGTATACCTCACTCGCCACTCGAAGTTCTGCTCCCCATCACTGGAACACTGCCTGTTCTTTCAGGACCTGCCATCATCTGCGGATGGGCATTCAATGATTGTATTGTGTGTGTGTTTCAATCAGAATCAGATCCGCTATCGTTGCTATCAGAGAAAATCTGTGGGTTCACATCCAGTGCATTTGTAGATTTGCGTGCTTTTCTCGCCACGGGCGCATACATGAGACATTGTGTGTGTGTGTGTGCGTCTGTGTGTATGGGGATATTGTCTGTATCGGCTTTTGGTACTAATGTTCAGGTCTGTGCTTGCATGTGTGAACATGAAATTGTTCGGTTCTGTGCATGCTATTGCTATGTTGTATATTAATGTGTTCCTCTATCTGCAGTCGCCTTTAACCTTCGGTCAAGTTAACGTTTATTGTGCTCTATTTATCGTGCGAATCAAAATAAACAATAATAACACAAGTCATGCTAGAGTGACGACATGTGCGTGTAGTAGGGTTGATGCGATGGGACGTTATAATTAGGTGGAACAGAACACACATTGGGCAGATTGATTGGGCATCATTGATTGTGCTCAGTCTAAACAGTGAACATAATAATTATCTCCAGTGACAGACTGAAGCGGCTAGCCTCCAATAGGTAGCTGGCACTAGTCGCTACTGCTTGTTTGACAGGTGCCGCCAGAATCCCTGTTGTGTCATGCTATAGATGCACATGCCCTATTCTGGGGCATGCTGAGGTACTTTGATTTTGTTGACTGCATGTAGACAGCATCCAATAGTAGTACTCGTAGACCTTGGCTCTTTGTAGGTCAACCACCATCGCATGGATCGATCGGTGACTATGCACTTGGAGGTTGGAATAGCCCGCGCTGAACAGATCTTGCCATGGCCCAGGGAGTGAACTCGCTTTCTCGACTATCCCGGTTTGAGTTAACCAGCATGAGTGGTGCAATTTGTCCATACCATGTTGCGAGCTCACACTTGTTTGGGCAGGTTTTGAGCTGCACCACGAAACAAAGCGAAATAACGGCGTGACTGTAGAGCAAGGAAGCGGCGAGACGGCACTTCCAGGACGAGACAGGCAGTAGAGATGTGTTCACTGCACGAGCAACCTCTCAAACCCTGCCGGTACTCCACAGTTACAAGAAAATGTCGGACTGGACGACGCGCCAATGCAAACCTGCTACATCCACCCAGGCAGATAGCTGCCAAACCAGGCCAATGTCGACCCACTGCATACCGGTATGTCAATGTCAAACAGATCGATGAGGAGAAGACTGGGATGATATTGGCGTCCAATGTACGGACACCAGTCACATTTCCTGCGTCTTTTGTAGCATACAGGATAGACTCATCACTGTAAAGTCCACTACTTCGTGATTTTTATTTGTAGAATACATGACAGGCGTATTCAGTGTGCCTCGCAGGACTGCGAGATGCTGCAGAAGACCAGGTTCGACCTTTCTGGACCGCCATTCACCGACGGTGGGCTACACGATGCTGGAGGAACTAGATTCCAGTGAAAACCCAAGATTCCTTTGCTCCTGGACGCTCCGACGTGTTGTGATATCTGCCAGGTGCGCAGTAACTAGTATTTTCATCGCTATAGCGAGGACGACGCCGATCGGCAAACTATCGCTCACAGCCATCACCAGCCTCTCAAAACCATCACTTGGCATCCCCCAGAGGTATAGGAGAAAGCCAAAACAGCTCTCAACAAACAAAAGCTAAGGACGATGAAAAGAGAGCATGTCAAAAAGAAGACGAACAGTATGAAGGTCAAATGGGTTTGAACACTCGTACCACCAACTATACCACTTTCAATAAATCGTGACGCCATTTTGTTTTAACACGCATACGGTCCATTTGATCATCTGTAATTCTGTATTTGATTCAGTGCCGGCAAGACTGTAAGTCTGTGGTGTTTATTGCTTTCCATCAACCTGCTTGAATTTGATAGATTGTTCCGGAATTACGTTACTTCACGAAAGCCTGCTAAATCGTGTGTTCCGTTCGTTCTGGAACTTGAAAACCTAAATTGTGTGTTCTATTCGTTTTGAAAACCAGCTAAATATTGTGTCCCATTCGTCGTGTATATTCAAAATTCTTCTGTTCATCCATTTTCTTGTTTTATTTTTCAGGAGGTGAAGAAGTTCCTTGTTGACCGTGCGGACAAGTGTTTGTGTATGCTGGCTGAAAGAAGAGATACACTTGCCGTGGCATCATCGTCGTTCGGCACTATCGAGCCGGCTGTGTGTCTGGCCGAGTTATGGAAGCTGTGCTGCCAGTATGTCGGTGCTGGGCATTCGGATGTGATCCTGCGTGCTGCTCGGATGTGCGACACTCTGCAGAGCGAAGATGAGATTGTTCGTGTTCTAAGTCACTTCTGTCAGGAGAAACAGTGCGGTCCTGATCGGTGAGTAAAATTATGAATAATGCTAGCACACACACACACACACACACACACACACACACACACACACACACACACACACACACACACACACCACACACACACACACACACACACACACACACACACACACATCTCTGCTATCCGGACCTCGAGGTTATGGACACCTCGGTCTGCCGGGCACCCTGTAGGTGTATTTTAGTGAAAATAATTACTTCTCTCTTGTCATATTACTACTCTCTTGTCATATTACTACTCTCTTGTCATATTACTACTCTCTTGCCATATTACTACTCTCTTGCCATATTACTACTCTCTTGCCATATTACTAATCTCTTGTCATATTACTACTCTCTTGTCATATTACTACTTTTTTGCCATATTACTACTTTTTTGCCATATTACTACTTTTTTGCCATATTACTACTCTCTTGCCATATTACTACTTTTTTGCCATATTACTACTCTTTTGCCATAATTATTACTACTCCTTTCCATCTTTTGTGGAAATAGTGATGCCAGATCTCTGGCACTTCCACATTAAGACGTACATGTATGTGATAATACAGAAGCCTTGCTTGGTAGTTTAACATGTTTTTCGATTTTGACAGCATGTTACAAGGCGAGGACGCGTAGTGCTCCTGACTACAACCATAAGACGTGATCCCTGCAGCGGCAGCAACGTGAACAATACTACGGCGGCAACACGACGACTTCTACAACACAAAAAACGGATATTATAAAAATCCTACCAACCCGTAGAGTAACGAGGGTCCGAACCTGGGTTTTCCCAATACGGTTCAAATGGTCGCAAGACCGGGACTCCGCCAACCGGTTTATGGTTGTAGTCAGGAGCACTACGCGTCCTCGCCTTGTAACATGCTGTCAAAATCGAAAAACATGTATGTGATGTAGAGTTCTGGATATTCACAAGTGGTGGACTGTACCTGGTCCCTGACCACCTGGACAACAGCGATAGTAATGTGCTTTTTCTTTTTCTTTTTGTTAATCGACCACGATGATGTTGTTGGCACTGGTGCATCCCGAGGACATGTGCTACGGAAGCAGGGAAACAAGAAAATGAAAGTACAACGCAAAGTTACGATAAGAATAGTGAAATTAACACAGCCTGTGTCACCTCTGACAAACGTGTGTGTGTGTGTGTGTGTGTGTGTGTGTGTGTGTGTGTGGTGTGTGTGTGTGTGTGCGTGCGTGCATGCGTATGTGTGCTACGTTTGCACTGTGGGAAGCGCTATCGCCGTCGCCAGGACTTGACTCGCCACGCCCTCTTTTGCTCGTGACTTGAACACTGTTGGTCCTTTCGGGACCTGCTATCATCTCCGTATGGGCATATTGCATTGTATTGCGTATGTGCGTGTGTGCTTATCTGTGTAACTGTTTGTGCGTGTGTTCACGTGTGTGCGTATATGTGTTTTGTGCGTGTGTTCACGTGTGTGTGTTCTTGTGTATGTGCACTTGCAGGACATTGAAGGTTTCCATCATGTCACCTCTTGTGGCAAGGAAAAGATGCCAGCAGTACCCGCGTCCATTGTGGTGCTTCTTGCTGCTCAAGCACTTCTTTATCATCAAGAAGAAGGGCATAGATGTTAGCACTCAAATCGGTGCTTTGCCAGCTATCGACTAGAGCCTAGCGAGCTGGATTGCTCCTGCGGTTTCTTCTCCTGCCAGCGTCCCGGCCATACAACCTGCTGCTGCCAGCGTCTCGACGGCCAAACTGCCTGCTCTATGAGGCATGGGTATGCCACCAGCTAGCGGGGGTATGCCACCAGCTAGCGGGGGTATGTGAGCTATTGCCGGCAGTTTGACCGCGATCCCGTGTGCCATCGGCGCAGCCTTTTTCCTGTGACAAATGCTGTTCTCAACATACCCATCATCTAGACCCGCCACTCAGTATTGCTTACTATATTGAATTGAGTGATTGTGGGAAAGATATTGGGTGGATCCCAGGCTATTACGCAACAAAGGAAGGAATTGCTACTATTATTCAAGACTGGGACCGAGACAATTGTCATCACACTTCTCTACTTGTTTTGGCTGCCACGTATGCGGCAGTGCTTCTTTAGACAGCACACCCACTAGAGACTGCACAACTGTTACTGCATATCTATCTATTTTAATGTATGTGTGTATGTGTGTGTGTGCATGTGCGCGCGCTTGTGTGCATGGGTGAGAGTGTGTATGTGTGTGCGTGTGTGTGTGTATGTGCGTGCGCCCGCACGTGTGTATTTGCGTACTTCTTTGAAGTATGTGAGAGAGACATTAGATGGCCTACCATGAAATGATTATATTTCACCATAATTATAGGCCTTTTTGGTATTTTTCTTGTCCTCTTGCCGCAAAGTGCTGTTTTCCTGTTCTTCCTATCCACTTCTTCCTACCCACTTCTTCCTACCCACTTCTTCCCATCCACTTCTTCCTACCCACTTCTTCGGAAAGTTCCTAGTAGACTTTAGGACGTAGCGTTAGATGTGTTCTGATCACTGACTCCTGTCGTTAGTATCGTCAATATTGAATTTCTTTTATTCCCATAGCTATGCAAAATACGTTACCTTAGTAGCATCTGGTGCTAGCCAGGGTGCACAGCGCTCTATTTCATAATGTCTGTGTGTGTGTGTGTCGTACCTCGTACGTCCGTCATCACACGCGACAGGGCACAAAGGCTGGCGCAGGCAGCGCGCCAGGCCTGCCGCATGCGTCCAACTGTGACACGTGACTTTAATAGCGCCAGCTCGACTAGCTGGCTCAGCAAATATAAGCATGATAAACGAGCATAGCGAAGGGTGCCGTGTTTGCTCTCGTCGCTTTTCAACTTTACCCCCCCCCCCC